>NC_139654.1:1677500-1712500 GCF_951799395.1 Argentina silus | reverse complement strand
ATCAAATCTAACTTTTTTGAGCTGCATGTACACATTAGAACCCTCATCATCAAAGTGAAAATAAAAAAATGCACCTGGAAGATTCTGTTGCCATGTGGAAAAATGAACTCCAAGCGCTATGTATGGTGAAAAGAGAGGAGAGGAGGGAGAGAAGGAAGGAGGGAGGGAGGGAGGGAAGGAAAGAAGGAGGAGGGAGGGAGGGAGGGAGGAAGAAAGAGAAGGAGGGAGGGAAGGAGGGAGAGAGAGAGGGAGAATGAAGGAGGAGGGAGGGAGGGAAGGAAGGAGAGGGGGAGGGAGGGAGGGATAAGTGTGTCTCTCTGGTTTGGCCGCACTGTGTCTATAATATCTCCTCCCTCCCCCCCTCCTCCTCCTCTCTCCCCCCCTCTCCCTCCCCCCCCCTCCCTCATCCCTCAAGTGCTACGTGCTACATGCTACAGGTTTTCTCTCGCACATGCTACGTGCTACGTGCTATGGGTTTTCTCATGGACATGCTGCATGCTACATGCTACATATCTCTGTCGGCTGGGCTACGAGCGCCGTGGCAACGACGCTAATGCCACCAAGACGGAGATGGAGAAGGTGATGCTAACACGCTAATGTGCTACATGCTACAGGCTATGGGTTTTCTCATGTAAATGCTACATGCTACGTGCTACGAGGCCCCTCATCCCCCCTTTCTCCTGCCCCCTCTCTCCTCCTTTCTCTCTCCTTCCCCCCTCTACTCTCCCTCTCCTCCTCCTCTTCCCAGGTGACCCAGACTCCACCTCCTACGAGAACCCCCCCCCAACGAATAAAACTTGTCCCCCCTCCTCTTTCTCCTTCCCCCTTTCTCCTCCTCCCCTCCCTCTCTCCCCCCTTATCCTTCCCCCCTTTCTTCTCCTCTCCTCTCCTCCTCTCTCTCCCCCCAAAACACCGCCAAACCCCCACAAACAAAACCAAATCAAACGTGTTCCTCTCTCTCTCTCCCTCCATCTCCCTCCTCCCGTCCTCCCCCCTTTCTCCCCCTTTATCCCCCCTCCTCCCTCCTCCCTTCCAGGCCAAGTCCCAGCTGTACCTCCGGACGCAAGCGGCCGGACGCAAGCGAGAGCAAGAACGACTACGCGGCTCAGCTGCAATCCTTCAACAACCGTTTACAGGTATTAGCGTTAGCATGTTAGCATTGCCCTATGGCCGTTTACACGTATTAGCGTTAGCATGTTAGCATGTTAGCGTTGACCTATGATAAATTACATTTAGTAGCATTAGCCTTAGCATGTTAGCATCAGGGTTAGTGTGTGTCAGTGTGCCCAGCTGCAGTCCTTCAACATGCATGTTAGCATTGCCCTATGGCCCTTCCCATGTTAGCATGTTAGCGTTAGCATGTATATGTCGGTGTACGTGTGTGTGTGTCTCTCTCTCAACGTGTGTGTGTGTTATGCTAATGCTAATCTGTGCATGTGAATGGTCATTGTGCATGCTAACATGCTAACACGCTAACACCTCCTGGACTCGACCATTGTCATCAAGTCCTTCAAGGCGACCCCTCCGGCGACTTCCCCTTTGAGGACTACAGCCACAACCACACCACCTCCACAACCTCCAGGACGGGCTCCGACGCGGCCCTCTCCACCCCCAAATCGGACTCCCTTTCTGGGGGAGAGCGAGGAGGAGGCGGAGGGGTTACTGGTGGTGGAGAGGGAGGGGGTCACCCTGGAGGTCCCGATGGGGGAGGAGGGAAGCCTTCCCTGGGGAAAGCCAAGAACAAGCTGTGGCTGTTTGGGAAGTGTGTAGCCCCCGTCTCTGGAGGACTTCAGTCACCTCCCCCCTGAACAGAGGAGGAAGAGGCATCAGCAGCGGTTGGACGAGCTGGGGAGAGAGTTACAGAAGGAGGTGGACCAGAGGTAACCGTGTTTTAACCGTGTTTGGACCGTAAACATGACCGTAAAATGACAAAAAAAATAAAAATCACTTGACCGCAACTTAACCACAACTCGACCGTAACTCGAGCGTCACTTGACCGTAATGTGACCGTCAGTTTCGACTGTCACTTGACCGTAACATGTCCGTCATGTAAATTGATCATAATGTGACCGTCACTCGACCGTAATGCAACCGCAAACGCAACCGCAAACGGGACCCCCTCCTCCCTCCTTCCCTCCCCCTTCCTCCCCCCTGAACAGAGGAGGACGAGCTGGGGAGAGAGTTACAGAAGAAGGTCGATCAAAGGTAACCGTGTTTTAACCGTGTTTTTCAACCGTGTTTTTCAACCGTAAATTGAGTCTTGACCGTAACTCGACCGTAAAGTGACCGTCACTTGACCGTCACTCGACTGCAAACGGGACCCAGAACCGTAACATGACGTCACTTGGCCCTGAATTGAATCTTGACCGTAACTCGTTCGCAAACGGGACCCCCCCCCCCTTTCCCTCTCTCTCCCCTCAACATCTCTCTCTCCTTCCCTCCCTCCCCCCTCCCTCCCTCCTCCTCCCTCCCCCCCTCCCACAGGGACGCCCTCAACAAGATGACTAACTCTCTCCTCTCTCTCTCCCTCCACCCTCCCCCCGGGGGAGAGAGGGGGGGAGAGACACGTTGTTGTGTTGTTTTTTTCTGACCGAGAGAGAGAGAGAGAGAGAGAAGGAGGGGAGAGGGGGAGGGAGGAAGGGAGGGGGAGAGAGAGAGAGAGATGTTGTTTTGATGTGTTTTGACGTTGAGTGGCGATAGAGAGAGGGAAGGAGGGAGAGAAGGAGGAGAGGGAGGGGGGGAGGAAAGGAGGAGACAGCGGGAGAGGGGGGAGGGAGGGAGTGGGAGGAGAGAGGGGGAGGAGAGGGGGAGAGGGAGGAGAGGAGGGAAGGAGGGAGGGGAGGAGAAAGAGAGAGACAGAGAGAGAGAGAGGGAAGGAGGGAGGGAGAGAAGGAGGAGAGGGAGGGGGTGGAGGAAGGGAGCTGATGTAGGGTGGAGCATTACTCTCACACACAAGCACGCACGCACACACACACACACACACACACACACACACACACCACTCCCCCGACAGTTACAGAGACACAGAACAAGGAAGTGTTCCCGCCCACAATCACTTCTAGGAAAACGAAACTTACAGTATCTCTGACACTCGACGCTGCTCAGTCTGGTCGTTGTGTGCAGCAAAATGGCAGAGAGCATGGAATCTTTTAGCTGTCCGATCTGTCTGGATCTACTGAAGGATCCGGTGACTATTCCCTGTGGACACAGCTACTGTATGGGCTGTATTAAGGGCTGCTGGGATCAGGATGATCAGAAGGGGGTCTACAGCTGCCCCCAATGCAGACAGACCTTCATCACAAGGCCTCTTTTACAGAAAAACACTTAGTGGAGAATCTGAAGAAGAGAAGACTCCAAGCTGATCCTCCTGCTCACTGTTCTGCTGGACTTGGAGATGTGGCGTGTGATGTCTGCACTGGGAGAAAGCAGAAAGCCCTCAAGTCCTGTCTGGTGTGTCTGGCCTCTTACTGTGAGACTCACCTCCAGCCTCACGATGAATCTCCTGCCTTTAAGAAGCACAAGCTGGTCAAAGCCTCCACACAAATGCAGGAGAAGATCTGCTCTCGTCATGATGAAGTGATGAAGATGTTCTGCCGTACCGACCAGCAGTGTATCTGTTATCTGTGTTCTTTAGATGAACATAAAGGCCATGACACAGTCTCAGCTGCAGCAGAAAGGACAGAGAAACAGGTAAGAAGAAGAGCTTCAGACTAGTGTCACTCTGAATATGACATACAGGACAACTATGAGTAATAAGTAAGAACCAGAGCTACTAGTTGGTCACTCTGTCTGTAAAACATCTAAAAGTAAATGTCACTGACTGAATGATATTTCCAGAGATCCACATGACTGTGTTTGTGTATGGAGAGGGTAGAGAATATAGTATACACAATGTGTCAAAAAGTGATGACGTCACATAATTTATGAGGCTGTGGCCCCTCCCACAGGATGTAGATCCGTGAGAATGGAAGGTATGGGTTAGGAGGGAGGGGTGGGTAGGGGATGTGGAGGGGGGCCCCCCTGGGGGGCCCTGAACTGCCTGAAGAACCATAGGGGGGTCAGCTAAAGTTTGTCACTGATAAGGGGTGTTGGGAAGGGGGGTTTATTGCCCTATGAGACGTGGGTGAGAGTCTAAGGTGTTCTGGGTTTGTCGGAACATGACATTTTTATGAGGATATGGTCACCCTCGGGCGCTGTAGAACCGCGAGAATGGATTGGATGGAATAGGGGTGAGGGGTGGGGGCCCCCATGGGGGGCCCTGAACTGTCTGAAGAACCATAGGGGGTTCAGCTAAAGTTTGTCACTGATAAGGACTGGGGGATGGGTGGTGATGACTTTATGATGCATACAGGCCTCTATGTCAAAATTGCATGTGAGGCTTAAAATAAAACTTCAATACTGGGGGGTTAAAATGTGCAATTAAAAAATGGTTAGGCTGCTACTCTAGTGCTAGTATTGTGTTCAATAATGAAGGGTTAGGGTTAATAAAAGGGGGTTTAAAAAAAAAGGTTCATTTTTTAAAAAATGTTTAGTTTCAAACGAGGGGTCTGCCACAGTGGCACGGACGTGACGTTGATAAGATCATGTGTTTCCAGGGTAAAAGGTGTATATATATATATATATATATATATATATATATATATATATATATATATATGATCCTGTGTGAGAGCTGTAGTAGTGGTTGTGGCTGTATGACTGTGTCTAAAATGGCTTCTACAAGGAGGATGGGGGAAATGGAAGGGTGTTTAATGATCCATGAGACATGGGTGTGAGGCTAAGGTGTTCTGTTGTTTGTAAAATTAGTTGTAGCATCTTGACATTTTTATGAGGCTGTGGTCACCCCCGTAGGATGTAGAACCGTGAGAATGGATTGGTTGGATTAGGGGGGAATCACTGGGCCCTGAACTGTCTGAAGACCGACCGACCGAGGTCCTGCTAAAGTTTGCCTCTGATAAGAGCATGTGTTTCCCTGACAAAAAGATGTATATATATGTGACCCTGAGAGCTGGTCACAAAGGCCCAAAGACTTGTGACAGCGGCATCTGATCAATCTCTCTCCACCATGGAGGTGCAATTGTGTGGAAATGGCTGTGTGTTCTACCTCTTGTTACCTGTTCAAGTGTTAGGGTAACATCACACTGCTGGTCATTTCCTCATAATTACACGTGATATATCTATCTGATAGGCATCGCTTGAGTCTTGTATTGAGGTTCAACGTTTTTCAACGTTTGCCATGTGGGACAGTGAACCGGCATTCTGTAATCCTAGTTTTTGTAAGCTATCCTGAAGCATGTTCTAAATGTTTTTTCAAGAAAAAAGTGGCTTGAAAGTCTTGGGATCTTTAGCATTGAGCTGTAAGACCCAAATTGTTAGGAAAGTATTTGTTGGTCGTACAAAGCTTTTGGCTTTTTCCTTTTTTTCTACATGCCAATGGAACAGCATTTTTAGCACCTTTTTTTTTTATTTGAGATGGATATGGGAAGTTTAGAAACCAATGATGGATAACAATACAATCTGACTTAAAGAAGCGTATTGCATATCTTTGAATATAGACATGTTGCATATGTAGGTATGTTCGCAAGTAACATGTCAGTAAAGAAAAGGGTAATGAAAGTCATAGCAGCTCACCACCAAAAATCTGAATTTGACTATGGGTATTGTCTCTTATTTTAACCCTTGGCTTGACATTTTAAATGTACAACATGTACCGCTATATTCCCATAGACCCATATAGAGTTCATGAAAAGTATCACTAATTTGGTTCGTTATCTCACAATTTGTTATTTAGGTCGATTTTTAGGATAGAACTTGAGTTGCTGGTATTATTGTGGGAACTCAAATCAGTCACTCAGCTTTTTCTATAGGCTACCCTCATCAATGCAGAATATGTGCTTGTCCAATGAAATGTGAATGTTCTCGTTTCAGTACGCTGAACGCTTCATCTTTCACTCCACCGTTTCCTAAATCATTTTACCTCATATCCTTTGTTCATCCTAAATTTGTTTCTAATACTGCTTATTCATGTTTTAAGTTACCTATTTATGCCAGCACCTTAGATTACCAGACCTGTACAACATTTGATAACAATGTTATTTTTGCACTAAAATAAAATGACTTTTGGAGCTATTGCTTGAGTTGAGTCTAGTGTGTTTCAGATGGTTGGACGTTCAGATTGTTCTGTTTTAGAGAGGAGAGGTGATGAGGGCAGGTGGATGTTCATCATGAAGCTTACTTTGTTTAATACCAGGCTAGTTTGTCTGGTGAGACCACACCAACTCATTGCATAGCTTGTTAACCAACTGGTCCCGGATACACGTAATGTACGTGCACTACTAATTCAGAAATTCATTTTTACACCCAATGGTCGAGAGGGATACTAACTAGCCAAATAGCATGCAGTGGGTGATATTACAGAGAATAATGCCTTTAATGTTTTATTACAGAAATAACTGCCAATAGGTTGTCATTGAATCTCCCCCCATAAAATGTTGCTGTTCATTAGTTATGATCTCAGTTTTGAGCTATGGTGAAGCGTTTTTGCATATGCAAATCATTGTGAAACTGACATTTATTTTGACTTTTGTTGGACATTCAATATGTAGGCTAGGCTATATCTTACTGGTTGTTTGTAGTCTGTCTGTCTATCTCTAGTGTGTGGAAAGTATCCAGCAAATTGGTTCTTCGATGAATATGTGTAGGCCTAGTACTTGTTTCTGTGGTCACCGAAACTACAGCATTTATAGAGAAGTCAAGCTGCAAAAATGCATCATGGAATGTTGCCACTGGCCATGCAGATAGAACTAGTTACATATCAGGATGTAGTTGAATTATCTGTCAACCTGTACATTTTTCATCGTTGGGGGACACAGTTTATCTGAAGCTAATCTATTTCCAGTGAATGGATATGTTCATGGGTGTGTGTGTTGTCATTCCAATGAGGGATAAGTGTTTAATTTGAGAGTGACCTGAACAATAGCAAGCCCAGGATGTAAATAATGAAATCACATTTAAATCATACATGCACCATTTCTAGTCTAGTACTTGCATAAAAACTAGGCTTAAGGGTGCCCTCTGATCAGATCTTGACAGTTTTTAGGGAAAAGGCACATTTAATTGCGAAAGAGTATGGTTATGAGGGGTCTGTTTTGTTTAACTAAATGGCATATCATCATGGATATCATAGACCAATTCAGCTCACCAGTAGGCACATTTCACGTGCCTCTGTTGCTTGAATGCAACAATTGAATTGGATTCAATTGGATTGTCTGTTGATCTTTTTTCATCATGCTTAATCGAGTTGTTGGGAGTGTTTTAGAGATTGTTTAACGTCGTCATTGCTCGGCTTTACCCTTTGTTGGTTTGTATGACTTCTTCAACTGGTCCCTACATGGATGTCTCAGTTCAGTTGTCAATCTCCATTCAAAATGGGCTAAGAATAGTATAGATGGATGCCTTTTCCATATGACCCATATTTCTCTGTGTTGCAGAAGGACATTCAAGCAAACAATGTTAATAACAAAATGAAACGTGAATCTGGGTTTGCACTATTGTAGGCCTATAGCCTACTGCTGACCATCTAAACATCTCCATAAACAAGTATAATGTCAGATATATAGGCACAGTAATGCCTCTCTTTGCCTTTCTCCTATCTTCCCCTGAAGAGCTAACCTCCCCATATAGTAGAGTATAACTTATTTTCTTAATTCAAAGGTAACAATAGGTAACACTGAATGTACTGAAAGCCAGTGTTGATATACTTTAAGAAATGACGTATCCACCTGTAAAATGCGTATTATGCATGTTCATTAACTTGAACTTATTGACCCCTCAAATTGGGATAGTAAGAAGTCGAAGTTGTCTTTGTTTTCTGATGTCTGTTCTCTGGCAAAAATTGACCCTAAGAATGAGACTGATGGAACATTAGTCATGTTAGTCGTTGAATTGGCATCTACTAGAAAGATTGAATTTGAGCTGGTGCGAAGATTGGTCCTACTTTGTATTGCCTGTTGAGGTGCTGTAATAGAGGAGCTGTT
Source organism: Argentina silus (assembly GCF_951799395.1). Taxonomy (NCBI): domain Eukaryota; kingdom Metazoa; phylum Chordata; class Actinopteri; order Argentiniformes; family Argentinidae; genus Argentina; species Argentina silus. The sequence continues at coordinate 1,704,464 of NC_139654.1, read as the reverse complement.
ACCATAGTTGCGGTGTCGTGTGATCTTATTGTATGTTTAATTTTGGCTTCAGCTTTTACTATTCATATTCCCATCAGACGACAGTTTTTTCCTCAAGTAACCAACAGAAACAATTAATGTTTGTCACCTTTTGCGGAATGCCTGAAAATGTTATGGTTATCGTTAAACCCCCCCCCCTACAACCTTTAATACGCGTAATGGCACCATAACAATGATGCTTCTCGTACCGTTGTCCGTTATGGTTTATGAGTTGACTTCTCTTGTATTTTTGTTTGTTTAGCTTATGTCTAGATGTTGCTCTTTTATTCCCCAAAAATATGTATGATGGCTTCTGCAGGCCCTGCTACAGTATGATGATCTCATATCTCACTCTGTTTTGAGTAGTCAACATTTTAGTTTATTTTATCGGGTCTTTTTTGGTTGCGTTCATTTGGAGAACTATGATCGTCGTCACGCAGAGCTTGGCTCCATCCATCCATCGACTCGCAGCGACTCTATCCTGAGAAAGTACGGTTGCAAAAGAAATCGGAGAACTTTCGTAGAGCTTCCCCAAACCGAACCAATGCCATATAGCTGAATTACATGCAACATGCAAGACATCATAACTAATAATGCAAGGTATTTTGTATCTTTCTGAAAGCATTGAGGGCTTCAGAGCAACTTGGCTTTTTATATACCAACTTGGAAAACTACCTCAGAACGGTCTCGGGTGCTAGTGTTGTATATCCCTAATTTATAATGACAAAGATCAATTTTAGTGACCAAATGACACAAGCCAATACTGTGTACAAACTTTATCATTTTACTTCCTTTAACCTTTAGTTAAGCAAAATTTGTAATTATGGATGAACTTTGAACGTTTTAGTATGTACATTAAAGTTCATGGGACCCAAATTTTGTAATTGGGAGTTCAAGTCTCAATGTTATGTACGCATGCAAATCCTCCCTTTTTAAAATGTAGTAATACTGTAACTAAAACAACCAATGAACGCTCAGCAGACACTGAGTTGGGACTCATTTGTGTGGCAATATAAGCTGTAGTCATGACTGGATGATATATCGATGTACCAATGAAATGGATATTTAGATTTGCAATGAATCACTATCAATATTCCTGCAATATGTTTTGGTAGTATAAATAGTGGGCTGCGGATTGAAAGAAAGAGGCATGTTGATGGGATGTTGTAGGCAGGGCAATAATGACTAAAGTCTGAGTTGGAGTTATGATTTGCTGAGCAGTGTAGATGGGCCAACGTTAGGTAAGATGCATGGCAGGTATCACTCTGAGCTGTACCCTGGACTGGGGTCTCCAGCACGTCTTGTGGCAACTTTCATTTAACATTTAAGCATTGGTAGGAGGTCATCTAATTAATTGAATATAGGTTACCTGTAACTTTGCAAACCTATAAGTAGTGTTTTTAGTGGTTCGTAGTTGGCTTATAGACGTCACTGAGTGATCATCAAGGATCTAACATCTGCATCTTGAAGGGATGTTATCCAGTGCCGCAATAAAACCAGCGAGGCTTTTCTTGCCCTTTGCCATTTAAAGCTGTTTGTTGCAACCAGAAAACGACAAGAACAGTAGCACGCTATTCATTATCCAAATTTGATACAGTTTTTGATATGACGATAGATGTATTTTTGCATGCTACATTTTACAAAGGGAATACACATTTGAAATTACTTTTCTCAATGTATTTGTGACATGATATACTGATGTAGTGGCATATATCGGTCATTCAAGAGATCAATCGATTGAAAGGCACTGTACAGAGAAGGTTGTATGGAAATTAAATTAAAGTTCTTATGTCATTCTTGTTGTCTGAGCTGAAAACATCCCGCATGTTATTGTTTTATGTGTGCCTTTTCAGAGATTTCCTTTCCACCTCCCATATACTGGGGTTGCCAGCCCTATTTCATTTACAGCGCCACATGAAATAATTTCTACATTAATTATCATGCAACCTTAAAAGTGAAGACGCTGCATAGAACGATCAGTATTTGTGTTTTGCACTTTCAAAGCAGTTTCAAAATTGCCCCACTTAAGGTTGGGCAAACTGACAAAAAAACAACAATAAAAGACGAGGTATTTTAAGCTATCGATAGGAATTATAAGGAATAATATGACTTTGAAGAGCTTTTCTAAAAAGTTAAAAGATATATCTATATATCTATCTATATAGATAGATATTCATATATATTCATGAAGTACCTCATAAGCCTGATATATGCTGCATTGACTTTTCTCATTTCTTTTTTTCTTTTGTGTGCTTCATATTATCCAATAAAAAATTGTATTTCCCCTTTTTTGAGAGGTTTGATCATCACCTAAGGCTGTGCACTGGCCATGCAAAAGCTATTTTCTGATTAAGGAGGTCTTGAACAACATGTAGTGCTACATGTTCACTGTCAGATGGAATGAAAGGGTATGTATGAATCTGAAGCGGAATGGTTCCGTAGGATTATGTGTAATTTATGCAATTGTTAACATTACATTTGATCAAAGGAATATTTCTAAATTGTAGCGACGGTACTTTCCATGTTTTGCTATGTAAGGATGCTGTATGTGTCCATATAGCCTAAAACACTGGGTTAAATCAATGAGGACTTAATGTCCACCAACACAACTATCGGGTACCTGGCGACTCCATGCTGTTCAATGTGACTGGTGATTCAGGTATTGCCGTGAAAGGGCTGTATCTGCTACTGTGTCCATCCCTGTCCTATTCCCCCGCACCTTTGTCTTAAGATAGCCTTAGAACTACACATGGAGTACATTCTTCTCGTACATTACGCCTTAAAAGTACAAAATTATGCACAAGAAATCCACAACTTGCAAGAGAGCTTGATGCCCATAGACACTTCAGAAACCATGTCATGCGTCATTGCCATATATCTACCTCCTATGAATGTAGGAGTGTCCTGGAAATTGGGTTTACTATGAAAAAAAGTTGAGACATGGGAACATGTTGGCCTTTTTAAAGAAAAATATGATAAGAATTTGGGGATGATTGTCATTCATTTAAAAAAAAAACAAAAAAAAACGGAACTAAAACAAATTCTTATCATATTTTTCTTTAAAAAGGCCAACATGTTCCCATGTCTCAACTTTTTTTCATAGTAAACCCAATTTCCAGGACACTCCTACATTCATAGGAGGTAGATATATGGCAATGACGCATGACATGGTTTCTGAAGTGTCTATGGGCATCAAGCTCTCTTGCAAGTTGTGGATTTCTTGTGCATAATTTTGTACTTTTAAGGCGTAATGTACGAGAAGAATGTACTCCATGTGTAGTTCTAAGGCTATCTTAAGACAAAGGTGCGGGGGAATAGGACAGGGATGGACACAGTAGCAGATACAGCCCATATTATCCAATAAAAAATTGTATTTCCCCTTTTTTGAGAGGTTTGATCATCACCTAAGGCTGTGCACTGGCCATGCAAAAGCTTTGAGAGTGACTCAGGTCACTCTCAATAAGGAAAGGGCTGTATCTGCTACTGTGTCCATCCCTGTCCTATTCCCCCGCACCTTTGTCTTAAGATAGCCTTAGAACTACACATGGAGTACATTCTTCTCGTACATTACGCCTTAAAAGTACAAAATTATGCACAAGAAATCCACAACTAGTCTAGGATGAACAAAGGATATGAGGTAAAATGATTTAGGAAACGGTGGAGTGAAAGATGAAGCGTTCAGCGTACTGAAACGAGAACATTCACATTTCATTGGACAAGCACATATTCTGCATTGATGAGGGTAGCCTATAGAAAAAGCTGAGTGACTGATTTGAGTTCCCACAATAATACCAGCAACTCAAGTTCTATCCTAAAAATCGACCTAAATAACAAATTGTGAGATAACGAACCAAATTAGTGATACTTTTCATGAACTCTATATGGGTCTATGGGAATATAGCGGTACATGTTGTACATTTAAAATGTCAAGCCAAGGGTTAAAATAAGAGACAATACCCATAGTCAAATTCAGATTTTTGGTGGTGAGCTGCTATGACTTTCATTACCCTTTTCTTTACTGACATGTTACTTGCGAACATACCTACATATGCAACATGTCTATATTCAAAGATATGCAATACGCTTCTTTAAGTCAGATTGTATTGTTATCCATCATTGGTTTCTAAACTTCCCATATCCATCTCAAATAAAAAAAAAAGGTGCTAAAAATGCTGTTCCATTGGCATGTAGAAAAAAAGGAAAAAGCCAAAAGCTTTGTACGACCAACAAATACTTTCCTAACAATTTGGGTCTTACAGCTCAATGCTAAAGATCCCAAGACTTTCAAGCCACTTTTTTCTTGAAAAAACATTTAGAACATGCTTCAGGATAGCTTACAAAAACTAGGATTACAGAATGCCGGTTCACTGTCCCACATGGCAAACGTTGAAAAACGTTGAACCTCAATACAAGACTCAAGCGATGCCTATCAGATAGATATATCACGTGTAATTATGAGGAAATGACCAGCAGTGTGATGTTACCCTAACACTTGAACAGGTAACAAGAGGTAGAACACACAGCCATTTCCACACAATTGCACCTCCATGGTGGAGAGAGATTGATCAGATGCCGCTGTCACAAGTCTTTGGGCCTTTGTGACCAGCTCTCAGGGTCACATATATATACATCTTTTTGTCAGGGAAACACATGCTCTTATCAGAGGCAAACTTTAGCAGGACCTCGGTCGGTCGGTCTTCAGACAGTTCAGGGCCCAGTGATTCCCCCCTAATCCAACCAATCCATTCTCACGGTTCTACATCCTACGGGGGTGACCACAGCCTCATAAAAATGTCAAGATGCTACAACTAATTTTACAAACAACAGAACACCTTAGCCTCACACCCATGTCTCATGGATCATTAAACACCCTTCCATTTCCCCCATCCTCCTTGTAGAAGCCATTTTAGACACAGTCATACAGCCACAACCACTACTACAGCTCTCACACAGGATCATATATATATATATATATATATATATATATATATATATATATATATACACCTTTTACCCTGGAAACACATGATCTTATCAACGTCACGTCCGTGCCACTGTGGCAGACCCCTCGTTTGAAACTAAACATTTTTTAAAAAATGAACCTTTTTTTTTAAACCCCCTTTTATTAACCCTAACCCTTCATTATTGAACACAATACTAGCACTAGAGTAGCAGCCTAACCATTTTTTAATTGCACATTTTAACCCCCCAGTATTGAAGTTTTATTTTAAGCCTCACATGCAATTTTGACATAGAGGCCTGTATGCATCATAAAGTCATCACCACCCATCCCCCAGTCCTTATCAGTGACAAACTTTAGCTGAACCCCCTATGGTTCTTCAGACAGTTCAGGGCCCCCCATGGGGGCCCCCACCCCTCACCCCTATTCCATCCAATCCATTCTCGCGGTTCTACAGCGCCCGAGGGTAACCATATCCTCATAAAAATGTCATGTTCCGACAAACCCAGAACACCTTAGACTCTCACCCACGTCTCATAGGGCAATAAACCCCCCTTCCCAACACCCCTTATCAGTGACAAACTTTAGCTGACCCCCCTATGGTTCTTCAGGCAGTTCAGGGCCCCCCAGGGGGGCCCCCCTCCACATCCCCTACCCACCCCTCCCTCCTAACCCATACCTTCCATTCTCACGGATCTACATCCTGTGGGAGGGGCCACAGCCTCATAAATTATGTGACGTCATCACTTTTTGACACATTGTGTATACTATATTCTCTACCCTCTCCATACACAAACACAGTCATGTGGATCTCTGGAAATATCATTCAGTCAGTGACATTTACTTTTAGATGTTTTACAGACAGAGTGACCAACTAGTAGCTCTGGTTCTTACTTATTACTCATAGTTGTCCTGTATGTCATATTCAGAGTGACACTAGTCTGAAGCTCTTCTTCTTACCTGTTTCTCTGTCCTTTCTGCTGCAGCTGAGACTGTGTCATGGCCTTTATGTTCATCTAAAGAACACAGATAACAGATACACTGCTGGTCGGTACGGCAGAACATCTTCATCACTTCATCATGACGAGAGCAGATCTTCTCCTGCATTTGTGTGGAGGCTTTGACCAGCTTGTGCTTCTTAAAGGCAGGAGATTCATCGTGAGGCTGGAGGTGAGTCTCACAGTAAGAGGCCAGACACACCAGACAGGACTTGAGGGCTTTCTGCTTTCTCCCAGTGCAGACATCACACGCCACATCTCCAAGTCCAGCAGAACAGTGAGCAGGAGGATCAGCTTGGAGTCTTCTCTTCTTCAGATTCTCCACTAAGTGTTTTTCTGTAAAAGAGGCCTTGTGATGAAGGTCTGTCTGCATTGGGGGCAGCTGTAGACCCCCTTCTGATCATCCTGATCCCAGCAGCCCTTAATACAGCCCATACAGTAGCTGTGTCCACAGGGAATAGTCACCGGATCCTTCAGTAGATCCAGACAGATCGGACAGCTAAAAGATTCCATGCTCTCTGCCATTTTGCTGCACACAACGACCAGACTGAGCAGCGTCGAGTGTCAGAGATACTGTAAGTTTCGTTTTCCTAGAAGTGATTGTGGGCGGGAACACTTCCTTGTTCTGTGTCTCTGTAACTGTCGGGGGAGTGGTGTGTGTGTGTGTGTGTGTGTGTGTGTGTGTGTGTGTGCGTGCGTGCTTGTGTGTGAGAGTAATGCTCCACCCTACATCAGCTCCCTTCCTCCACCCCCTCCCTCTCCTCCTTCTCTCCCTCCCTCCTTCCCTCTCTCTCTCTCTGTCTCTCTCTTTCTCCTCCCCTCCCTCCTTCCCTCCTCTCCTCCCTCTCCCCCTCTCCTCCCCCTCTCTCCTCCCACTCCCTCCCTCCCCCCTCTCCCGCTGTCTCCTCCTTTCCTCCCCCCCTCCCTCTCCTCCTTCTCTCCCTCCTTCCCTCTCTCTATCGCCACTCAACGTCAAAACACATCAAAACAACATCTCTCTCTCTCTCTCCCCCTCCCTTCCTCCCTCCCCCTCTCCCCTCCTTCTCTCTCTCTCTCTCTCTCTCGGTCAGAAAAAAACAACACAACAACGTGTCTCTCCCCCCCTCTCTCCCCCGGGGGGAGGGTGGAGGGAGAGAGAGAGGAGAGAGTTAGTCATCTTGTTGAGGGCGTCCCTGTGGGAGGGGGGGAGGGAGGAGGAGGGAGGGAGGGGGGAGGGAGGGAAGGAGAGAGAGATGTTGAGGGGAGAGAGAGGGAAAGGGGGGGGGGGGTCCCGTTTGCGAACGAGTTACGGTCAAGATTCAATTCAGGGCCAAGTGACGTCATGTTACGGTTCTGGGTCCCGTTTGCAGTCGAGTGACGGTCAAGTGACGGTCACTTTACGGTCGAGTTACGGTCAAGACTCAATTTACGGTTGAAAAACACGGTTGAAAAACACGGTTAAAACACGGTTACCTTTGATCGACCTTCTTCTGTAACTCTCTCCCCAGCTCGTCCTCCTCTGTTCAGGGGGGAGGAAGGGGGAGGGAAGGAGGGAGGAGGGGGTCCCGTTTGCGGTTGCGTTTGCGGTTGCATTACGGTCGAGTGACGGTCACATTATGATCAATTTACATGACGGACATGTTACGGTCAAGTGACAGTCGAAACTGACGGTCACATTACGGTCAAGTGACGCTCGAGTTACGGTCGAGTTGTGGTTAAGTTGCGGTCAAGTGATTTTTATTTTTTTTGTCATTTTACGGTCATGTTTACGGTCCAAACACGGTTAAAACACGGTTACCTCTGGTCCACCTCCTTCTGTAACTCTCTCCCCAGCTCGTCCAACCGCTGCTGATGCCTCTTCCTCCTCTGTTCAGGGGGGAGGTGACTGAAGTCCTCCAGAGACGGGGGCTACACACTTCCCAAACAGCCACAGCTTGTTCTTGGCTTTCCCCAGGGAAGGCTTCCCTCCTCCCCCATCGGGACCTCCAGGGTGACCCCCTCCCTCTCCACCACCAGTAACCCCTCCGCCTCCTCCTCGCTCTCCCCCAGAAAGGGAGTCCGATTTGGGGGTGGAGAGGGCCGCGTCGGAGCCCGTCCTGGAGGTTGTGGAGGTGGTGTGGTTGTGGCTGTAGTCCTCAAAGGGGAAGTCGCCGGAGGGGTCGCCTTGAAGGACTTGATGACAATGGTCGAGTCCAGGAGGTGTTAGCGTGTTAGCATGTTAGCATGCACAATGACCATTCACATGCACAGATTAGCATTAGCATAACACACACACACGTTGAGAGAGAGACACACACACACGTACACCGACATATACATGCTAACGCTAACATGCTAACATGGGAAGGGCCATAGGGCAATGCTAACATGCATGTTGAAGGACTGCAGCTGGGCACACTGACACACACTAACCCTGATGCTAACATGCTAAGGCTAATGCTACTAAATGTAATTTATCATAGGTCAACGCTAACATGCTAACATGCTAACGCTAATACGTGTAAACGGCCATAGGGCAATGCTAACATGCTAACGCTAATACCTGTAAACGGTTGTTGAAGGATTGCAGCTGAGCCGCGTAGTCGTTCTTGCTCTCGCTTGCGTCCGGCCGCTTGCGTCCGGAGGTACAGCTGGGACTTGGCCTGGAAGGGAGGAGGGAGGAGGGGGGATAAAGGGGGAGAAAGGGGGGAGGACGGGAGGAGGGAGATGGAGGGAGAGAGAGAGAGGAACACGTTTGATTTGGTTTTGTTTGTGGGGGTTTGGCGGTGTTTTGGGGGGAGAGAGAGGAGGAGAGGAGAGGAGAAGAAAGGGGGGAAGGATAAGGGGGGAGAGAGGGAGGGGAGGAGGAGAAAGGGGGAAGGAGAAAGAGGAGGGGGGACAAGTTTTATTCGTTGGGGGGGGGTTCTCGTAGGAGGTGGAGTCTGGGTCACCTGGGAAGAGGAGGAGGAGAGGGAGAGTAGAGGGGGGAAGGAGAGAGAAAGGAGGAGAGAGGGGGCAGGAGAAAGGGGGGATGAGGGGCCTCGTAGCACGTAGCATGTAGCATTTACATGAGAAAACCCATAGCCTGTAGCATGTAGCACATTAGCGTGTTAGCATCACCTTCTCCATCTCCGTCTTGGTGGCATTAGCGTCGTTGCCACGGCGCTCGTAGCCCAGCCGACAGAGATATGTAGCATGTAGCATGCAGCATGTCCATGAGAAAACCCATAGCACGTAGCACGTAGCATGTGCGAGAGAAAACCTGTAGCATGTAGCACGTAGCACTTGAGGGATGAGGGAGGGGGGGGGAGGGAGAGGGGGGGAGAGAGGAGGAGGAGGGGGGGAGGGAGGAGATATTATAGACACAGTGCGGCCAAACCAGAGAAAAAAGTTGAGACATGGGAACATGTTGGCCTTTTTAAAGAAAAATATGATAAGAATTTGTTTTAGTTCCGTTTTTTTTTGTTTTTTTTTTAAATGAATGACAATCATCCCCAAATTCTTATCATATTTTTCTTTAAAAAGGCCAACATGTTCCCATGTCTCAACTTTTTTTCATAGTAAACCCAATTTCCAGGACACTCCTACATTCATAGGAGGTAGATATATGGCAATGACGCATGACATGGTTTCTGAAGTGTCTATGGGCATCAAGCTCTCTTGCAAGTTGTGGATTTCTTGTGCATAATTTTGTACTTTTAAGGCGTAATGTACGAGAAGAATGTACTCCATGTGTAGTTCTAAGGCTATCTTAAGACAAAGGTGCGGGGGAATAGGACAGGGATGGACACAGTAGCAGATACAGCCCTTTCACGGCAATACCTGAATCACCAGTCACATTGAACAGCATGGAGTCGCCAGGTACCCGATAGTTGTGTTGGTGGACATTAAGTCCTCATTGATTTAACCCAGTGTTTTAGGCTATATGGACACATACAGCATCCTTACATAGCAAAACATGGAAAGTACCGTCGCTACAATTTAGAAATATTCCTTTGATCAAATGTAATGTTAACAATTGCATAAATTACACATAATCCTACGGAACCATTCCGCTTCAGATTCATACATACCCTTTCATTCCATCTGACAGTGAACATGTAGCACTACATGTTGTTCAAGACCTCCTTAATCAGAAAATAGCTTTTGCATGGCCAGTGCACAGCCTTAGGTGATGATCAAACCTCTCAAAAAAGGGGAAATACAATTTTTTATTGGATAATATGAAGCACACAAAAGAAAAAAAGAAATGAGAAAAGTCAATGCAGCATATATCAGGCTTATGAGGTACTTCATGAATATATATGAATATCTATCTATATAGATAGATATATAGATATATCTTTTAACTTTTTAGAAAAGCTCTTCAAAGTCATATTATTCCTTATAATTCCTATCGATAGCTTAAAATACCTCGTCTTTTATTGTTGTTTTTTTGTCAGTTTGCCCAACCTTAAGTGGGGCAATTTTGAAACTGCTTTGAAAGTGCAAAACACAAATACTGATCGTTCTATGCAGCGTCTTCACTTTTAAGGTTGCATGATAATTAATGTAGAAATTATTTCATGTGGCGCTGTAAATGAAATAGGGCTGGCAACCCCAGTATATGGGAGGTGGAAAGGAAATCTCTGAAAAGGCACACATAAAACAATAACATGCGGGATGTTTTCAGCTCAGACAACAAGAATGACATAAGAACTTTAATTTAATTTCCATACAACCTTCTCTGTACAGTGCCTTTCAATCGATTGATCTCTTGAATGACCGATATATGCCACTACATCAGTATATCATGTCACAAATACATTGAGAAAAGTAATTTCAAATGTGTATTCCCTTTGTAAAATGTAGCATGCAAAAATACATCTATCGTCATATCAAAAACTGTATCAAATTTGGATAATGAATAGCGTGCTACTGTTCTTGTCGTTTTCTGGTTGCAACAAACAGCTTTAAATGGCAAAGGGCAAGAAAAGCCTCGCTGGTTTTATTGCGGCACTGGATAACATCCCTTCAAGATGCAGATGTTAGATCCTTGATGATCACTCAGTGACGTCTATAAGCCAACTACGAACCACTAAAAACACTACTTATAGGTTTGCAAAGTTACAGGTAACCTATATTCAATTAATTAGATGACCTCCTACCAATGCTTAAATGTTAAATGAAAGTTGCCACAAGACGTGCTGGAGACCCCAGTCCAGGGTACAGCTCAGAGTGATACCTGCCATGCATCTTACCTAACGTTGGCCCATCTACACTGCTCAGCAAATCATAACTCCAACTCAGACTTTAGTCATTATTGCCCTGCCTACAACATCCCATCAACATGCCTCTTTCTTTCAATCCGCAGCCCACTATTTATACTACCAAAACATATTGCAGGAATATTGATAGTGATTCATTGCAAATCTAAATATCCATTTCATTGGTACATCGATATATCATCCAGTCATGACTACAGCTTATATTGCCACACAAATGAGTCCCAACTCAGTGTCTGCTGAGCGTTCATTGGTTGTTTTAGTTACAGTATTACTACATTTTAAAAAGGGAGGATTTGCATGCGTACATAACATTGAGACTTGAACTCCCAATTACAAAATTTGGGTCCCATGAACTTTAATGTACATACTAAAACGTTCAAAGTTCATCCATAATTACAAATTTTGCTTAACTAAAGGTTAAAGGAAGTAAAATGATAAAGTTTGTACACAGTATTGGCTTGTGTCATTTGGTCACTAAAATTGATCTTTGTCATTATAAATTAGGGATATACAACACTAGCACCCGAGACCGTTCTGAGGTAGTTTTCCAAGTTGGTATATAAAAAGCCAAGTTGCTCTGAAGCCCTCAATGCTTTCAGAAAGATACAAAATACCTTGCATTATTAGTTATGATGTCTTGCATGTTGCATGTAATTCAGCTATATGGCATTGGTTCGGTTTGGGGAAGCTCTACGAAAGTTCTCCGATTTCTTTTGCAACCGTACTTTCTCAGGATAGAGTCGCTGCGAGTCGATGGATGGATGGAGCCAAGCTCTGCGTGACGACGATCATAGTTCTCCAAATGAACGCAACCAAAAAAGACCCGATAAAATAAACTAAAATGTTGACTACTCAAAACAGAGTGAGATATGAGATCATCATACTGTAGCAGGGCCTGCAGAAGCCATCATACATATTTTTGGGGAATAAAAGAGCAACATCTAGACATAAGCTAAACAAACAAAAATACAAGAGAAGTCAACTCATAAACCATAACGGACAACGGTACGAGAAGCATCATTGTTATGGTGCCATTACGCGTATTAAAGGTTGTAGGGGGGGGGGTTTAACGATAACCATAACATTTTCAGGCATTCCGCAAAAGGTGACAAACATTAATTGTTTCTGTTGGTTACTTGAGGAAAAAACTGTCGTCTGATGGGAATATGAATAGTAAAAGCTGAAGCCAAAATTAAACATACAATAAGATCACACGACACCGCAACTATGGTAACAGCTCCTCTATTACAGCACCTCAACAGGCAATACAAAGTAGGACCAATCTTCGCACCAGCTCAAATTCAATCTTTCTAGTAGATGCCAATTCAACGACTAACATGACTAATGTTCCATCAGTCTCATTCTTAGGGTCAATTTTTGCCAGAGAACAGACATCAGAAAACAAAGACAACTTCGACTTCTTACTATCCCAATTTGAGGGGTCAATAAGTTCAAGTTAATGAACATGCATAATACGCATTTTACAGGTGGATACGTCATTTCTTAAAGTATATCAACACTGGCTTTCAGTACATTCAGTGTTACCTATTGTTACCTTTGAATTAAGAAAATAAGTTATACTCTACTATATGGGGAGGTTAGCTCTTCAGGGGAAGATAGGAGAAAGGCAAAGAGAGGCATTACTGTGCCTATATATCTGACATTATACTTGTTTATGGAGATGTTTAGATGGTCAGCAGTAGGCTATAGGCCTACAATAGTGCAAACCCAGATTCACGTTTCATTTTGTTATTAACATTGTTTGCTTGAATGTCCTTCTGCAACACAGAGAAATATGGGTCATATGGAAAAGGCATCCATCTATACTATTCTTAGCCCATTTTGAATGGAGATTGACAACTGAACTGAGACATCCATGTAGGGACCAGTTGAAGAAGTCATACAAACCAACAAAGGGTAAAGCCGAGCAATGACGACGTTAAACAATCTCTAAAACACTCCCAACAACTCGATTAAGCATGATGAAAAAAGATCAACAGACAATCCAATTGAATCCAATTCAATTGTTGCATTCAAGCAACAGAGGCACGTGAAATGTGCCTACTGGTGAGCTGAATTGGTCTATGATATCCATGATGATATGCCATTTAGTTAAACAAAACAGACCCCTCATAACCATACTCTTTCGCAATTAAATGTGCCTTTTCCCTAAAAACTGTCAAGATCTGATCAGAGGGCACCCTTAAGCCTAGTTTTTATGCAAGTACTAGACTAGAAATGGTGCATGTATGATTTAAATGTGATTTCATTATTTACATCCTGGGCTTGCTATTGTTCAGGTCACTCTCAAATTAAACACTTATCCCTCATTGGAATGACAACACACACACCCATGAACATATCCATTCACTGGAAATAGATTAGCTTCAGATAAACTGTGTCCCCCAACGATGAAAAATGTACAGGTTGACAGATAATTCAACTACATCCTGATATGTAACTAGTTCTATCTGCATGGCCAGTGGCAACATTCCATGATGCATTTTTGCAGCTTGACTTCTCTATAAATGCTGTAGTTTCGGTGACCACAGAAACAAGTACTAGGCCTACACATATTCATCGAAGAACCAATTTGCTGGATACTTTCCACACACTAGAGATAGACAGACAGACTACAAACAACCAGTAAGATATAGCCTAGCCTACATATTGAATGTCCAACAAAAGTCAAAATAAATGTCAGTTTCACAATGATTTGCATATGCAAAAACGCTTCACCATAGCTCAAAACTGAGATCATAACTAATGAACAGCAACATTTTATGGGGGGAGATTCAATGACAACCTATTGGCAGTTATTTCTGTAATAAAACATTAAAGGCATTATTCTCTGTAATATCACCCACTGCATGCTATTTGGCTAGTTAGTATCCCTCTCGACCATTGGGTGTAAAAATGAATTTCTGAATTAGTAGTGCACGTACATTACGTGTATCCGGGACCAGTTGGTTAACAAGCTATGCAATGAGTTGGTGTGGTCTCACCAGACAAACTAGCCTGGTATTAAACAAAGTAAGCTTCATGATGAACATCCACCTGCCCTCATCACCTCTCCTCTCTAAAACAGAACAATCTGAACGTCCAACCATCTGAAACACACTAGACTCAACTCAAGCAATAGCTCCAAAAGTCATTTTATTTTAGTGCAAAAATAACATTGTTATCAAATGTTGTACAGGTCTGGTAATCTAAGGTGCTGGCATAAATAGGTAACTTAAAACATGAATAAGCAGTATTAGAAACAAATTTAGGATGAACAAAGGATATGAGGTAAAATGATTTAGGAAACGGTGGAGTGAAAGATGAAGCGTTCAGCGTACTGAAACGAGAACATTCACATTTCATTGGACAAGCACATATTCTGCATTGATGAGGGTAGCCTATAGAAAAAGCTGAGTGACTGATTTGAGTTCCCACAATAATACCAGCAACTCAAGTTCTATCCTAAAAATCGACCTAAATAACAAATTGTGAGATAACGAACCAAATTAGTGATACTTTTCATGAACTCTATATGGGTCTATGGGAATATAGCGGTACATGTTGTACATTTAAAATGTCAAGCCAAGGGTTAAAATAAGAGACAATACCCATAGTCAAATTCAGATTTTTGGTGGTGAGCTGCTATGACTTTCATTACCCTTTTCTTTACTGACATGTTACTTGCGAACATACCTACATATGCAACATGTCTATATTCAAAGATATGCAATACGCTTCTTTAAGTCAGATTGTATTGTTATCCATCATTGGTTTCTAAACTTCCCATATCCATCTCAAATAAAAAAAAAAGGTGCTAAAAATGCTGTTCCATTGGCATGTAGAAAAAAAGGAAAAAGCCAAAAGCTTTGTACGACCAACAAATACTTTCCTAACAATTTGGGTCTTACAGCTCAATGCTAAAGATCCCAAGACTTTCAAGCCACTTTTTTCTTGAAAAAACATTTAGAACATGCTTCAGGATAGCTTACAAAAACTAGGATTACAGAATGCCGGTTCACTGTCCCACATGGCAAACGTTGAAAAACGTTGAACCTCAATACAAGACTCAAGCGATGCCTATCAGATAGATATATCACGTGTAATTATGAGGAAATGACCAGCAGTGTGATGTTACCCTAACACTTGAACAGGTAACAAGAGGTAGAACACACAGCCATTTCCACACAATTGCACCTCCATGGTGGAGAGAGATTGATCAGATGCCGCTGTCACAAGTCTTTGGGCCTTTGTGACCAGCTCTCAGGGTCACATATATATACATCTTTTTGTCAGGGAAACACATGCTCTTATCAGAGGCAAACTTTAGCAGGACCTCGGTCGGTCGGTCTTCAGACAGTTCAGGGCCCAGTGATTCCCCCCTAATCCAACCAATCCATTCTCACGGTTCTACATCCTACGGGGGTGACCACAGCCTCATAAAAATGTCAAGATGCTACAACTAATTTTACAAACAACAGAACACCTTAGCCTCACACCCATGTCTCATGGATCATTAAACACCCTTCCATTTCCCCCATCCTCCTTGTAGAAGCCATTTTAGACACAGTCATACAGCCACAACCACTACTACAGCTCTCACACAGGATCATATATATATATATATATATATATATATATATATATATACATATACACCTTTTACCCTGGAAACACATGATCTTATCAACGTCACGTCCGTGCCACTGTGGCAGACCCCTCGTTTGAAACTAAACATTTTTTAAAAAATGAACCTTTTTTTTTTAAACCCCCTTTTATTAACCCTAACCCTTCATTATTGAACACAATACTAGCACTAGAGTAGCAGCCTAACCATTTTTTAATTGCCCATTTTAACCCCCTGTATTGAAGTTTTATTTTAAGCCTCATATGCAATTTTGACATAGATGCCTGTATGCCACATAAAGTCATCACCACCCCTCCCAACACCCCTTATCAGTGACAAACTTTAGCTGAACCCCCGATGGTTCTTCAGACAGTTCAGGGCCCCCTCCCCTCCCCTACCCTCCCCATCCCCTCCCCTCCCCCCTAACCCATACATCCCATTCTCACGGATCTACATCCTATGGGGGTGACCACAGCCTCATAAAAATGTCAAGTTCCGACAAACACCAGAACACCTTTAGCCTCTCCCCCCACGTCTCATTGGACCAGCATCAACAGCACACCACATCCGCCCCCAAAGGGGGCGGGACTTATAATTTTCAAGTATTATTTTCGATGATTAAATTTATGTGACGTCATCACTTTTTGACACAATGTGTATACTATATTCTCTCTAGCCCTATCCCTATCCCTAACCCTAATCCTAACCCTAACCTCATTTCTACTCCTAACCCTAACCTTAACCTCATTTCTACCCCAAACCCTAACCCTAACCTCATTTCTACTCCTAACCCTAATCCTAACCCTAACCCTAACCTCATCTCTACTCCTAACCCTAACCCTAACCCTAACCCTAACCCTAACACTAACCCTAACCCTAACCCTGACCTCATTTTTAGTCCTAACCCTAACCCTAACCCTAACCCTAACCTCATTTCTACTCCTAACCCTAACCCTAACCATAACCCTAACCTCATTTCTACTCCTAACCCTAACCCTATCCCTATCCCTAACCCTAACCTTAACCTTATCTCTACTCCTAACCCTAACCCTAACCCTACCCCTATCCCTAACCCTAACACTAACATCATTTCTACTCCTAACCCTAACCCTAAACCTAACCCTAACCCTATCTCTAACCCTATCCCTAACCCTAACCCTAACCCTAACCCTAACCTAATTTCTAATCCTAACCCTAACCCTAACCCTAACCTCATTTTTAGTCCTAAACCTAACCCTAACACTAACCCTAACCTCATTTCTACTCCTAACCCTAACCCTAACCCTATCCCTAACCCTAACCCTAACATCATTTCTACTCCTAACCCTAACCCTAAACCTAACCCTAACCCTTACTCTAACCCTATCCCTAACCCTAACCCTAACCCTAACTCTAACCCTAACCCTAACCTCATTTCTACTCTTAACCCTAACCCTAACCTCATTTCTACTCCTAACCCTAACCTAATTTTTACTCGCAAGGCGAAAGCTAACCCTATCCCTAACCCTAACCCTAACCTCATTTCTACTCCTAACCCTAACCCTAACCCTAACCCTAACCCTATTCCTATCCCTAACCCTAAGCCTAACATTAACCCTAACCCTAACCTCATTTCTACTCCTAACCCTAACCTAATTTTTACTCCTAACCCTAACCCTAACCCTAACCCTATCCCTAACCCTAACCCTAACCCTAACCCTAACCTCATTTCTACTCCTAACCCTAACCCTATTCCTATCCCTAACCCTAAGCCTAACCGTAACACTAACCTCATTTTTAATCCTAACCCTAACCCTATCCCTAACCCTAACCCTAACCCTAATCCTAACCCTAACCTCATTTCTACTCCTAACCCTAACCTTAACCTCATTTCTACCCCTAACCCTAACCCTAACCCTAACCTCATTTCTACTCCTAACCCTAACCCTAACCATAACCCTAACCTCATTTCTACTCCTAACCCTAACCCTATCCTTATCCCTAACCCTAACCTTAACCTTATCTCTACTCCTAACCCTAACCCTAAACCTAACCCTAACCCTATCTCTAACCCTATCCCTAACCCTAACCCTAACCCTAACCCTAACCTCATTTTTAGTCCTAAACCTAACCCTAACACTAACCCTAACCTCATTTCTACTCCTAACACTAACCCTAACCCCAACCCTATCCCTATCCCTATCCCTAACCCTAACCCTAACCTCATTTCTACTCCTAACCCTAACCTAATTTTTACTCCTAACCCTAACCCTAACCCTAACCCTATCCCTAACCCTAACCCTAACCCTAACCCTAACCTCATTTCTACTCCTAACCCTAACCCTAACCCTATTCCTATCCCTAACCCTAAGCCTAACCGTAACCCTAACCTCATTTTTAATCCTAACCCTAACCCTATCCCTAACCCTAACCCTAACCCTAATCCTAACCCTAACCTCATTTCTACTCCTAACCCTAACCTTAACCTCATTTCTACCCCTATCCCTAACCCTAACCCTAACCCTAATCCTAACCCTAACCTCATTTCTACTCCTAACCCTAACCTTAACCTCATTTCTACCCCTAACCCTAACCCTAACCCTAACCTCATTTCTACTCCTAACCCTAACCCTAACCCTAACCCTAACCCTAACACTAACCCTAACCCTAACCTAATTTCTAATTCTAACCCTAACCCTAACCCTAACCTCATTTCTACTCCTAACCCTAACCCTAACCATAACCCTAACCTCATTTCTACTCCTAACCCTAACCCTATCCCTATCCCTAACCCTAACCTTAAACTTATCTCTACTCCTAACCCTAACCCTAACCCTACCCCTATCCCTAACCCTAACACTAACCCTAACCCTAACCTAATTTCTAATCCTAACCCTAACCCTAAACCTAACCTCATTTTTAGTCCTAAACCTAACCCTAACACTAACCCTAACCTCATTTCTACTCCTAACCCTAACCCTAACCCTATCCCTAACCCTAACCCTAACATCATTTCTACTCCTAACCCTAACCCTAACCCTTACTCTAACCCTATCCCTAACCCTAACCCTAACCCTAACTCTAACCCTAACCCTAACCTCATTTCTACTCTTAACCCTAACCCTAACCTCATTTCTACTCCTAACCCTAACCTAATTTTTGCTCGCAAGGCGAAAGCTAACCCTATCCCTAACCCTAACCCTAACCTCATTTCTACTCCTATCCCTAACCCTAAGCCTAACCTTAACCCTAACCCTAACCTCATTTCTACTCCTAACCCTAACCTAATTTTTACTCCTAACCCTAACCCTAACCCTAACCCTATCCCTAACCCTAACCCTAACCCTAACCCTAACCCTAACCTCATTTCTACTCCTAACCCTAACCCTATTCCTATCCCTAACCCTAAGCCTAACCGTAACACTAACCTCATTTTTAATCCTAACCCTAACCCTATCCCTAACCCTAACCCTAACCCTAATCCTAACCCTAACCTCATTTCTACTCCTAACCCTAACCTTAACCTCATTTCTACCCCTAACCCTAACCCTAACCCTAACCTCATTTCTACTCCTAACCCTAACCATAACCCTAACCTCATTTCTAATCCTAACCCTAACCCTATCCTTATCCCTAACCCTAACCTTAACCTTATCTCTACTCCTAACCCTAACCCTAAACCTAACCCTAACCCTATCTCTAACCCTATCCCTAACCCTAACCCTAACCCTAACCCTAACCCTAACCTCATTTCTACTCCTAACACTAACCCTAACCCCAACCCTATCCCTATCCCTATCCCTAACCCTAACCCTAACCTCATTTCTACTCCTAACACTAACCCTAACCCCAACCCTATCCCTATCCCTATCCCTAACCCTAACCCTAACCTCATTTCTACTCCTAACCCTAACCTAATTTTTACTCCTAACCCTAACCCTAACCCTAACCCTATCCCTAACCCTAACCCTAACCCTAACCCTAACCTCATTTCTACTCCTAACCCTAACCCTAACCCTATTCCTATCCCTAACCCTAAGCGTAACCCTAACCTCATTTTTAATCCTAACCCTAACCCTATCCCTAACCCTAACCCTAACCCTAATCCTAACCCTAACCTCCTTTCTACTCCTAACCCTAACCTTAACCTCATTTCTACCCCTATCCCTAACCCTAACCCTAACCCTAATCCTAACCCTAACCTCATTTCTACTCCTAACCCTAACCTTAACCTCATTTCTACCCCTAACCCTAACCCTAACCCTAACCTCATTTCTACTCCTAACCCTAACCCTAACCCTAACCCTAACCCTAACACTAACCCTAACCCTAACCTAATTTCTAATTCTAACCCTAACCCTAACCCTAACCCTGACCTCATTTTTAGTCCTAACCCTAACCCTAACCCTAACCCTAACCTCATTTCTACTCCTAACCCTAACCCTAACCATAACCCTAACCTCATTTCTACTCCTAACCCTAACCCTATCCCTATCCCTAACCCTAACCTTAAACTTATCTCTACTCCTAACCCTAACCCTAACCCTACCCCTATCCCTAACCCTAACACTAACCCTAACCCTAACCTAATTTCTAATCCTAACCCTAACCCTAACCCTAACCTCATTTTTAGTCCTAAACCTAACCCTAACACTAACCCTAACCTCATTTCTACTCCTAACCCTAACCCTAACCCTAACCCTATCCCTAACCCTAACCCTAACATCATTTCTACTCCTAACCCTAACCCTAAACCTAACCCTAACCCTTACTCTAACCCTATCCCTAACCCTAACCCTAACCCTAACTCTAACCCTAACCCTAACCCTAACCTCATTTCTACTCTTAACCCTAACCCTAACCTCATTTCTACTCCTAACCCTAACCTCATTTTTACTCGCAAGGCGAAAGCTAACCCTATCCCTAACCCTAACCCTAACCTCATTTCTACTCCTAACCCTAACCCTAACCCTAACCCTAACCCTATTCCTATCCCTAACCCTAAGCCTAACCTTAACCCTAACCCTAACCTCATTTCTACTCCTAACCCTAACCTAATTTTTACTCCTAACCCTAACCCTAACCCTAACCCTTTCCCTAACCCTAACCCTAACCCTAACCCTAACCTCATTTCTACTCCTAACCCTAACCCTATTCCTATCCCTAACCCTAAGCCTAACCGTAACCCTAACCTAATTTTTAATCCTAACCCTAACCCTATCCCTAACCCTAACCCTAACCCTAATCCTAACCCTAACCTCATTTCTACTCCTAACCCTAACCTTAACCTCATTTCTACCCCTAACCCTAACCCTAACCCTAACCTCATTTCTACTCCTAACCCTAACCCTAACCATAACCCTAACCTCATTTCTACTCCTAACCCTAACCCTATCCTTATCCCTAACCCTAACCTTAACCTTATCTCTACTCCTAACCCTAACCCTAACCCTACCCCTATCCCTAACCCTAACACTAACATCATTTCTACTCCTAACCCTAACCCTAAACCTAACCCTAACCCTATCTCTAACCCTATCCCTAACCCTAACCCTAACCCTAACCCTAACCTCATTTTTAGTCCTAAACCTAACCCTAACACTAACCCTAACCTCATTTCTACTCCTAACACTAACCCTAACCCTAACCCTATCCCTATCCCTATCCCTAACCCTAACCCTAACCTCATTTCTACTCCTAACCCTAACCTAATTTTTACTCCTAACCCTAACCCTAACCCTATCCCTAACCCTAACCCTAACCCTAACCCTAACCTCATTTCTACTCCTAACCCTAACCCTAACCCTATTCCTATCCCTAACCCTAAGCCTAACCGTAACCCTAACCTCATTTTTAATCCTAACCCTAACCCTATCCCTAACCCTAACCCTAACCCTAATCCTAACCCTAACCTCATTTCTAATCCTATCCCTATCCCTAACCCTAACCCTATCCCTAACCCTAACCCTAACCCTAACCTCATTTCTACTCTTAACCCTAACCCTAACCCTAACCCTAACCCTATCCCTAAACCTAACCCTAACTCTAACCTAATTTCTAACCCTAACTCTAACCCTAACCCTAACCCTAATCCTAACCCTACCCCTAACCCTAATACTGCATCCCACTGTGTAAAGATTAGATAAACACACTTAATACTGTATCCCACTGTGTAAAGACTAAATAAACACACTTAATATATTCTATAACCCATCTATCATCTATAATCGTAGGCCAGCCCAAGCAACAGAGGTGGATGAACTGAAGAGAGAAAGCTGCTGGAGCATAAAGATGGATACTGTATGTGTGACGACTGTCCTGAGGAGAAGAGTTTTCACAGGTGTTGTTCTGTTTACTAAGTATGAACACTTCCCTTTACATGGTTTTGGTGCCTCCTAGTGGTGATTTGTAGTATCTGTTCCTCTCTTCATTCATGAGCTGTCATGTGACCTCTATCTTCTGGAAGTTGATGTTGTTGTTGGTTGTCTCCAACGACCTGTTCTAACCTCGTTCAATCTTCAAACGTCTTACGCCTTTTGGTTGCATTGTCGGGATGTAACAAATTCATTGACTCCATTCCTGAATTTATAGATGGTTATTTTTGGGAACTTTGTTACATTTCATGATTATATTGGTACAAATTGTCCTAATGGAAGATGCTAGTTTAGCTTGTACTATTGGTTGTCATGGTGATTATGTAAACTTACCTTTTATTTCTTCATATGAGACCATACTAGCATTATATGGCCTATTATATAAAAAAATAAATAGTGGAGCAATACTTTACACATTGGGCATTCTTGGTTATGTTAACTGACAGGGGATACTTTATTTCAATATTAATACAACACATTGTAGCTATATGTGGCAATGTGTGGATGTGAAACCATATCATTGATTATTGTTTCTCTTTCTCAGTTTCACCCTTTCTAAGTCAATAAACCTGAAGTCAGACTGACATTCTGTCTCCAGACTCTTGATGATGGGAGGTGTTTAAAGGTGTCCAGCTACGTATAATGAGGACAGAACAGGTGTCTAGAAGTATTAACAGAGGTCTGTCCCTCATCAATATAGTTCAGGCTGCAGAACTGTCTGCCTTGCGGGCCAGAATGACAGCCATGAAGAGTGATGATGCAGGTAACAAAGAGAGACCATCATGTAACAGGGCAGCGTTTCCCTCTTTCAGAATGACAGCCATGAAGAGTGATGATGCAGGTAACAAAGAGAGACCATCCATGCAACAGGGCAGCGTTTCCCTCTTTCAGAATGACAGCCATGAAGAGTGATGATGCAGGTAACAGAGAGAGACCATCATGTAACAGGGCAGCGTTTCCCTCTTTCAGAATGACAGCCATGAAGAGTGATGATGCAGGTAACAAAGAGAGACCATCCATGTAACAGGGCAGCGTTTCCCTCTTTCAGAATGACAGCCATGAAGAGTGATGATGCAGGTAACAGAGAGAGACCATCCATGTAACAGGGCAGCGTTTCCCTCTTTCAGAATGACAGCCATGAAGAGTGATGATGCAGGTAACAAAGAGAGACCATCATGTAACAGGGCAGCGTTTCCCTCTTTCAGAATGACAGCCATGAAGAGTGATGATGCAGGTAACAAAGAGAGACCATCCATGTAACAGGGCAGCGTTTCCCTCTTTCAGAATGACAGCCATGAAGAGTGATGATGCAGGTAACAAAGAGAGACCATCCGTATAACAGGGCAGCGTTTCCCTCTTTCAGAATGACAGCCATGAACAGTGATGATGCAGGTAACAAAGAAAGACCATCATGTAACAGGGCAGCGTTTCCCTCTTTCAGAATGACAGCCATGAAGAGTGATGATGCAGGTAACAAAGAGAGACCATCATGTAACAGGGCAGCGTTTCCCTCTTTCAGAATGACAGCCATGAAGAGTGATGATGCAGGTAACAGAGAGAGACCATCATGTAACAGGGCAGCGTTTCCCTCTTTCAGAATGACAGCCATGAAGAGTGATGATGCAGGTAACAAAGAGAGACCATCCATGTAACAGGGCAGCGTTTCCCTCTTTCAGAATGACAGCCATGAAGAGTGATGATGCAGGTAACAAAGAGAGACCATCATGTAACAGGGCAGCGTTTCCCTCTTTCAGAATGACAGCCATGAAGAGTGATGATGCAGGTAACAAAGAGAGACCATCATGTAACAGGGCAGCGTTTCCCTCTTTCAGAATGACAGCCATGAAGAGTGATGATGCAGGTAACAAAGAGAGACCATCCATGTAACAGGGCAGCGTTTCCCTCTTTCCTATGGGACTGGCCGTTTCACATCCAGTGATGTGTTGTAGCTCTGCTCTCCCCCACCTCAACTAATTCAATCATTTTCTCTCAGTGCTCAGACTAACAGACATTTCATTTGATGTTGTTTCAGCTTTGAAGGCCAGACTGTGCCAGTGAGATCCAGGTGGACGAGATGAGAGTGACAGACACTGAGAGTCAGGTGGAGAAACTGAAGACAGAAAAAGCAGGTAAGGGTTTTGTTTTCGTTGATTTAAATGAGGTAACATAGATTCCTTTAAAATTGTATGTGATGATATAATTTCATTTTCACTGGTCAATATACAGATCTTTCTACAGATTAAAGGGAAAGTTCCAGAATTATAAAATGACTTTAGGGTGCTTTGTTGTCACATTTCTGCCAACCATTTAAAGGACACACACGCCTGGCAGTCTTGTGTCATATATGTGTGTGTTCTCTACAAACATTATCAACCTTAACTGGTCTTACTGGATGAATGCTTTATTCAGGTATGGAAAGAAATGTGGCTTCAGCCTCGTATTTCTGTTGATAGGTATGTCTCTCTTTCTTAGAAACACCACCACTCACGGTGTAAACACATACTCCCATAGCCTGCACACAGACTCACCCCCCAACGTACTTGCAGAATGTCTTAAGATAATGTACAACCACACACACACACACACACACACACACAGCCATGCACATATAGACACACACAGTCCAGACCAGACGGTGGACCAGATCAGACAGGTTCTCACATCAGGTGCACACTAGATCAGACCGGTTCTAACACTAGATCAGACCAGATCAGACCGGGTCTAACACCAGGTCAAACTGGTTCTAACTCCAGACCTAGACCAGATCAGACCGGTTCTAACACCAGACCTAGACCGGATCAGACCGGTTCTAAATCCAGATCTGACTGGGCTGTACTGGGCTGGGCTGTACTAGGCTGAGCTGGGCTGTACTGGGCTGGCCTGGGCTGTACTGGGCTGTACTGGGCTGGGCTGTACTAGGCTGGGATGTACTGGGGTGTAAAGGGCTGTACTGGGCTGTACTGTGCTGGGCTGTGCTGGGCTGGGCTGGGCTGGGCTGGGCTGGGCTGAGCTGGGCTGGGCTGGGCTGGGCTGGGCTGGGCTGGGCTGGGCTGGGCTGGGCTGGGCTGGGCTGGTTATGCATCCATCATTATTGCTGAAAGAGTGCAGGAAAGGACATGAAAAATGAATGATCCGAGCCAGCACAGAATGGTTTGGGTCGGCCCAGTAGTGAAGCCCTCTATTGGGTTGAGAGCCCAAAGACCAACCTCACTGAGCTGACCAGTACCACCTGTAACTCCTCCCCTCCCTCAGGCCCACTCCCACCTGTTAGTCCTCCCATCAGGCCCAGTGCCACCTGTAACTCCTCCCCTCAGGCCCACTACCACCTGTAGCTCCTCCCCTCAGGCCCACTACCACCTGTAGCTCCTCCCCTCCCTCAGGCCCAGTACCACCTGTAGCTCCTCCCCTCAGGCCCACTACCACCTGTAGCTCCTCCCCTCAGGCCCATTACCACCTGTAGCTCCTCCCCTCAGGCCCAGTACCACCTGTAGCTCCTCCCCTCCCCTCAGGACCAGTACCACCTGTAGCTCCTCCCCTCAGGCCCAGTGCCACCTGTAGCTCCTCCCCTCAGGCCCACTACCACCTGTAGCTCCTCCCCTCAGGCCCAGTGCCACCTGTAGCTCCTCCCCTCAGGCCCACTACCACCTGTAGCTCCTCCCCTCCCCTCAGGGCCAGTACAGTTTCAGTGGACATACATTCACCAGCCGCTTTATTAGGTACACTTGTTCAACTGCTCGGTAACGCAAATATCTAATCAGCCAATCACATGACAGCAACTCAATGCATTTAGGCATGTAGACATGGTCAAGACGACCTGCTGAAGTTCAAACTGAGCATCAGTATGGGGAAGAAAGGTGATTTAAGTGACTTTGAACGTGGCATGGTTGTTGGTGCCAGACGGGCTGGTCTGAGTATTTCAGAAACTGCTGATCTACTGGGATTTTCACGAACAACCATCTCTAGGGTGTTCAGAGAATGGTCAGAAAAAGCGAAAATATCAAGTGAGTGGCAGATCTCTGTGAGTGGCAGGAACTTCTTTCTAATCGCGATGTTTCTTCTGGAACTTCTTTCTCTAGTACCAAGAGAGAGAGAGAGAGAGAGAGAGAGAGAGAGAGATGGAGAGAGAGACAGATAGAGAGATAGACAAAGAGACAGACAGAGAGAGAGACAGAGAGAGAGAGAGAGACAGAGGGAGAGTGAGAGATGGAGAGATAGAGAAAGAGAGGGACTGAGAGAAAGAGAGAGAGAGAAAGAGACAGAGTACCAAAATAAAGAATCGCAAAGTTTCTACTGGAACTTTTTTTTCTCGTACCAAAATAACGAACCACAAAGGTTTTTCTGGAACTTCTTCCTCTCATACCAAAATTAGAGAGAGAGAGAGAGAGACAGATAGAGAGATAGACAGAGAGAGAGAGAGATAGAGAGAGAGAGACAGAGAGAGAGAGAGAAGGAGAGAGAGAGAAAGAGAGAGACACAGAGAAAGAGAGAGAGAGAAAGAAACAGAGTACCAAAATAAAGAATCGCAAAGTTTGTTCTGTAACTTCTTTCTCTAATACCTAAATAACAAACCACAAAGTTTCTTCTGAAACTTCGTTCTCTAGTATCAAAATAACCAACCACAAAGTTTCTACTAGAACTTCTTTCTCTCGTGACAAAATAACGAACCGCAATGGTTTTTCTGGAACTTCTTCCTCTTGTACCAAAATAAGAGAGAAAGAGAGAGAGAGAGAGAGAGATGAAGAAAGAGAGACAGATAGAGAGATAGACAAAGAGACAAACAGAG
>NC_139654.1:1585000-1665000 GCF_951799395.1 Argentina silus | reverse complement strand
CACAAACTCTACCTGCTCAACTTACATCACCTCAACTTCAGACCAGTTACAGTTGTGGTCAGAAGTTTACATACACTTGTAAAGAACATGTATGTCATGGCAGTCTTGAGTTTCCAATCATTTCTACAACTTTTATTTTTCTGTGATGGACTGATTGGAGTACATACTTCTTTGTCACAAAAAACATTCATGAAGTTTGGTTCTTTTATGAATTTATTATGGGTCTTCTAAAAATGTGACAAAATCTGCTGGGTCAAAAATATACATACAGCAATGCTAATATTTGATTAAATGTCGCTTGGCCATTTTCACCTCAATTAGACGCGTTTGGTAGCCATCCACAAGCTTCTGGCAAGCTTCTGGTTGAATCTTTGACCACTCCTATTGACAGAATCGGTGCAGTTCAACTAAATTCGTTGACTTTCTGACACAGACTTGTTTCTTCAGCACACTCCACATGTTCTCAATGGGGTTTAAGTCAGGACTTTGTGAAGGCCATTCTAAGACCTTAATTCTAGCCTGATTTAGCCATTCCTTTACCACGTTTGATGTGTGTTTGGGGTCATTGTCCTGTTGGAACACCCAACTACGTCCAAGACCCAACCTTCTGGTTTTAGGTTTTCCTGAATAATTTTGAGGTAATCCTCCTTCTTCATTATTCCCTTTACTTTCTGTAAAGCACCAGTTCCACTGGCAGCAAAACAGGCCCAGAGCATAATACTACCACCACCATGCTTGACGGTAGGTATGGTGTTCTTGGGGTGAAAGGCCTCACCTTCTCTCCTCCAAACTTATTTCTGGTCATTGTGGCCAAATAGCTCAATTTTTGTTTCATCTGACCACAGAACTTTCCTCCAGAAGGCCTTTTCTTTGTCCATGTGATCAGCAGCAAACTTCAGTCAAGCCTTAAGGTGCCGCTTCTGGAGCAACGGCTTCCTTCTTGCACGGCAGCCTCTCAGCCCATTGCGATGTAAAACACGCTTGACTGTGGACACTGACACCTGTGTTCCAGCCGCTTCTAATTCATGGCAGACCTGCTTTTTGGTGGTTCTTGGTTGACTCTTGACCATCCTGATCAATTTTCTCTCAGCAGCAGGTGATAGCTTGCGTTTTCTTCCTGATCGTGGCAGTGACACAACTGTGCCATGCATTTTATACTTACAAACAATTGTTTGCACAGTTGATCTTGGGACCTGCAGCTGCTTTGAAATCGCTCCAAGTGACTTTCCTGACTTTTTCATGTCAATGATGCGCTTTTTCAGACCGTGCTGAGCTCCTTAGATTTTCCCATTGTAGCGTTTTTGGCTGAGTGTAATGAGTGTATCAAACAAGTCTTATTTAAATGGGCTGAAATAATTCACCAGCTGTAGTCAATCATAATCACTCATAACAAGTTAAGAGGCCATGCCACAAAGCAAATTTGATTGACACAACTTTCTACATCACCAAAAATTGATAATTCAAGGTGCTGTATGTATATTTTTGACCCAGCAGATTTTGTCACATTTTCATAAATTCATAAAAAGAACCAAACTTCATGAAAAATCAATTTTTTTGTGACTCAAGACTGCCATGACATACATGTTCTTTATAAGTGTATGTAAACTCTTGCATGTGTGTGGGTGTGTGTGTCTAACTGTCAATAATAATAATAATATTATCAAGATTGTGTCACAAAAAATGTGGATCTACTGTTCTTCCCTGTTCCTTGTATATGATTGACATTATATATTAGTAATAGAATGGTGATCAGGAGAAAACTAATAGACAGAGAAGTACAGTAAATAATATCTGTAACTTAGCAAACAAACACAACAGGGTCCATATCCAATCACAAAGCCCCCTCCCTAAATGTCCAACCAATCACTGGGTTTTTCCCTCCTCAGGTCCAAGTCCCGCCCTAATCCACTTAGTCCCAATAGAAAACGGATCCGTCTTTTACAAATTACATTCATGGCATTTAGCATACGCCTTTATCCAAAGCGACTTACAAAAATACATTTGTTTAAGTAAGTGAATCATCTTTCCAACAGTCATCATTAGACAAAGTAATCAATGCTCACACCAGGGGCCATTGGCAGTTGTAATGCCAGTAGGCTATTTTTATTAATTTTTTAAAATTGATTTCATTAGCAGGAGAGAACTTGTACAGCGAGTTAGCAGGGGTGAAAGAGGTCTTGGGGTTGGGGTTGCCCGCTTGGATGTGACCAGTTTTTGAACATCCTCAGGC
The DNA here is from genome assembly GCF_951799395.1 of Argentina silus. Classification (NCBI taxonomy): domain Eukaryota; kingdom Metazoa; phylum Chordata; class Actinopteri; order Argentiniformes; family Argentinidae; genus Argentina; species Argentina silus. Next base: position 1,662,770 of record NC_139654.1, on the reverse strand, counting down.
GAGAGGGGGAGAAATCTGATAAACCAGAGACTGGGTGTTGCACAGTGGGTTTGGGAGGAGAGGTAGCATTGTTGGTGAGAGGTAGAGGGAAGGAGCTGCTAATGTCATCAACCTTCTTTTCAAAATAGGTGACAAAGTCATCGGCAGACAGAGAGGAGGGAGGAGCGGGAGGAGGAGGGTTGAGGAGTGAGGAAAATGTGGAGAACAGTTTTCTTGGGTCAGAGACAGAGGATTGAATTTTGGGATGGTAGTATAAGGCTTTACCAGCTGATGCAGATGAGGTGTAGTTGAGGAGGAGAGAGAGATAAGGGTCTAGATCATCAAGCTTGCAGGGTTTCAGACAGCCAGGGAGCGCGTGGAGAGGATGGTGCCGGCCTTGATATCTGTGGACAGAGAGAGTCGACGGATGAGGAAAGAGAGGACAGGAGGGTGGAGGAAGCTGCGTCAGTGGATAGAAGAGAGAAAGATTCAACAGAGGGTAGGGCGGTTAAGACAGAGGAAGAAAGAGTGGTGAGTGAGAGGGTGCGCAGGCCGCGACGAGAAGACACAGTGTGGGTATTCTCAGCCAATGTTCTTGTAGACAAGAACCACGTTTCACCGCGGAGGTCAATGTTCTTGTAAACAAGGTCGATCCACCGGTTCTCTGCAACACGTTAGATTTCATTTTGTGGGCTTTTAGACTAAATGGTCGTCGCAGACCCAGGTCACTCCAACCTTTGTACTCCCCCAGGGGGTGCAAATCCTATTGTCTCCCCTCCTCTTGGTAAAGCCTCTTTTTATGACTTTCCATTTCCCCATCAGTCGGACATTTAAAGTCGCATAAAATTCAACATCTATTCTATCAAATACTAAACCATCAATGAAAACATCCAAACAACAACAGACCCTAAACTCTAACCCCCTAACCCTAATGGAAATACTAAACCATCAATGAAAACATCCAACCAACAACAGACCCAAACCCCAAACCCCTAACCCTAACCAACAACAGACCCTAACCCCCAATCCTAACCCGAACCCCAACCCGCAACCTTAATCCTACTTATTTAACCCTTTCGGGACCTCAAACGCGCAGCTGCGTTTTCAGGGGTTTCCAAAATGTTTTGATCAATATCTCAGTGATAATCCGGCGTAGAAACATGGTTTAAATATCCCCTGAGCCCTCCTGTGACATGCCCTCTCACTTACAGACGGAGCTATTAACCTAGGAACAGCTTGGTACAGGCCCTCCCTGCGTAATTGGTGAATTTGGAAGCAGCCTAGCTTGAGTCGCTCAGACACTGCCTTTTACCGTCGTTGATTGGTCAATTCGCACGTCCATCTTCTTCGCTACACGTGACGTCGGCATTGTCGGTATTGACAAACATTTCAGTGACAGTGACAGAGACAGAAAGCAGAGAAGATGTGTTTACAAGGATCCATTAGAAGTCCTTTTTTATATTCTGTCTAGTATTTTATTCATATTGTATGCCATTTCTGTGTAGCTCAGGACTTCATGAATGAATTTCAAGCACCAAAACAATTCATCCACATGGGTAAAGGTATGTTTTCACATGGGATTTGAAACATTTCTGAAAAACGGATTCGAAATGTTCAGGTTTAGGCCTACTTACCTCTTCACACAGTGCTGTTGGGGTAAACATCTATCACAATCAAGAAAGCTGAGTTTGTACTGAAAATATTGATATGAAACACTTGGGTATTATTTTGTATGGAAGTGACTTCAAATTGAGAAAGAATAAATGTATGTAAAAATGGAGAAAATACCCCTGGTCCCCAAAGGGTTAACCTGCAAAGTGAGGCCTTCTCTTTCCCCCCCCATCAGAACAATGTGGGACCTGTCCATGTTTACAACCCTTGACTGATACATGTCTCTCTCTCTCTTTGTCTCTCTCTCTCTCCCTCCCTCTCTCCCTCTCTCCCCCCCTCCCTCCCTCCCTCCCTCTCTCCCTCCCTCCCTCCCTACCTCTTCTCTCCATCCAATCTCTCTCTCTCTCTTTCCCTCTTTCTCTGTCTTTTTTTCTCTCTCCCTCCCTACCCCCCTCTCTCCCTCTCCCTCCCTCCCTTTCTCCCTCCCTCCCTCTCTCCCTCCCTACCACACTCTCTCCCTCCTTCCCTCTTTCTCTCTCTTTCCCTCCCTTTCCTCCCTCCCTCCCTCCTCTTGCTCTCCGTGCCTCTCTCTCCCTCCCTACCTCTCTCTGCTACTCTACCTACCTCTCTCCCTCCATCCTCTCCCTCCCTCCCTCCCCCACCTCTCTCCCTTTCTCTCTCCCTCCCTCTATCCCTCCCTCCTTCCCTCCTCTCCCTCTCTCCCTCCCTCTTTGCCTCCCTCCCTCCTCTTTCTCCCTCCTTCCCTCCCTCTATCCCTCCCTCTATCCTCTCCCTCCCTCTTTCTCTCTCCCTCCTTCCTCTCTCTCCCTCTCACCATCCATCCCTCCCTCTATCAATCCCTCTATCTCTCCCTCCCTCCCACCTCTCCCTCCCTCCCTTCTTCCTCCCTCTATCCTTCCCACTATCCCTCCCTCTATCCCTCTTTTCCTCCCTCCCTACTCTCTCTCCCTCTCTCCCTCAATCCTCTCCCTCCCTCCCTCACCCCCTCTCTCCCTCCTGTCCCTCCCTCTCTGCTTCTCCCTCCCTCCTTCCTCCCTCTATCCCTCCCTCTCTCCCTCAATCCTCTCCCTCCCTCCCTCCCTGCCCCTCTCTCCCTCCCTATCTCTCTCCCTCTCTCCCTCCTCTCCCTCCATCTTTGCCTCCCTCTCTCCTCTCTCTCCCTCCCTCTATACCTCCTTCTCTGCCTCCCTCCCTCCTCTCTCTCATTCTCTCCCTCCCTCCCTCCTTCCCCCCCTCCTTCCCTCCCTCCCTCTATCCTTCCCTCTATCCTCTCCCTCCCTCTTTCTCCCTCCCTCTCTCCCTCCCTCCCTCCTTCCTCTCCCTCCCTCTCTTTCTCCCTCACTCCCACCTCTCTCTCCCTCTCTCCTTCCTCCCTCTATCAATCCCTCTATCTCTCCCTCTCTCCCTCCCTCCTTCCTCCCTCTATCCTTGCCTCTCTCCCTCCCTATTTCTTTTTCTCTCTCCCTCCTCTCCCTCCCTCTCTGCCTCCCTCCCTCCTCTCTCTCCCTCTCTCCCTCCCTCCTTCATCCCTCTATCCTTCCTCTCCATTCCTCCCTCCCACCCTCTATCACTCCCTCCCTTCCTCTCTCCCTCCCTCTTTCTCCCTCTTTCCCTCTCTCTCTCCCTCCCTCCCTCTCTCCCTCCCTCACTCTTTCTCTCTCTCTCTTTCTTTCACTCCCCTCTCTTTTCTCCCTCCCTCCCTCCTCTTGCTCTCCCTCCCTACCTCTCTCTACTACTCTCCCTCCCTCTCTTCCTACCTCCTTTTTCCCTCTCTCCCTCCCTCTCTCCCTCTATCCTTCCTTTCCCCCCCTCACTCCCTCCCTTCCTCTATACCTCCCGACCTGCATCCCTCCCTCCCTCTTTCCTTCCCTCTCTCCCTCCCTCTATCCTCTTTTTCCCTCTATCTTCTCCCTCTCTCTTTCTCCCTCCCTCTATCCCTCCTCTCCCTCTCTTCCTCCCTCCCTCTATCCCTCCTCCCTCTCTTCCTTCATCCCTCCTCTCTCTCTCCCTCAATCCTCTCCCTCTCTCCCCCCCCTCTCCCTACCTATCTCCCTATCTCCCTCTATCCCTCTCTCTATCTCTCCTTCTTTCCCTCCCTCTATCCTCTCCCTCCCTCTATGCTCTCCCTCCCTCCCTCCTCCCTCTTTCTCTCTCCCTCCCACCCTCCTCTCTCTCCCTCTCACCCTCCATCCCTCCCTCCCTCTATCAATCCCTCTCTCCATCCCTCCCTCTCTCCCTCTATCCTCTCCCTCCCACTTTCTCCGTCCCTCTCTCCCTTCCACCCTCCCTCCCTCCCTCTTCTCTCTCCCTCCCTCCCTCTCTCTCCTACTCTCCCTCCCTCGATTCCTCCTCTCCCTCTCTCGCTCCCTCCCTCCCTCCTCTATCTCCCTCTCTCCCTCCCTCCTTCATCCCTCTCACCCTCTATCCTCTCCTTAACTCTTTCTCCCTCTTGCCTCCCTCCTTCCTCCCTCTATCCCTCCCTCCCTCCCTCCTTCCCCCCTCTATCCCCCCCTCCCTCTCTCCCTCCCTCCCTCTCTCCCTCTTTCTCCCTCTCTCCCCCCCTCCCTCTATCCCTCCCTCTCTGCCTCCCTCATTTCTTCCTCTCTCCCTCCCTCCATCCTCCCTCTATCCCTCCCTCTTTCTCCCTCCTTCCTCTCCCTCCCTCCCTCTCTCTCTCTCCCTCCCTCCTCTCTCTATCCCTCCCTCCCTCCCTCCCTCCTTTTCTCTCTCCCTCTTTCCCTCCCTCCCTCTCCCTTTCTCCCTCCCTCTACCCCTACCTCCCCTCTCTCTCTCTCTCTCTCTCTCCCTCCCTCTCCTCCCTTCCTCTTTCTTCCTCTCTCTCTCCCTCCCTCCCTCCCTCCCGTCTGTAGTGAATGGAGTGGATGTTTTCCTGCCACCAGAGCCCAAGACCAGAGCCCAGGACCAGTTCTTCCAATGTGAGTGTGTTTCTCCTGAAGTAGCTGACAGTTTCTCTCTCTCTTTATCTCTCCCTCCCTCCCTCTCTCTGTTCTTCCCTCCTCTCCCTCCCTCCCTCCCTCCCTCCATTGATCCTCTCCACAAACCCTGAGACACAACTAGAGATCTCTAGGAGAGGGAGAGACTCATCAAAGACAGCCTACATATCTGACTCTCCCTCTCTCTCCCCCCTCTCTCTCTCTCTTTCTCTCTCCTCTCTCTCTCTCCCTCTCTCTCTCTCTCCCTCCATCCCTCTCTCTTTTTATCTTCCTCCGTCCCCCTCTCTCTTCCTCCTTTCTCTCTCTCTCTCTCCCTCTCTCTTTCTTTCTCCTCTCTCTCTCTCCCTCCATCCCTCTCTCTCTCCCTCCATCCCTCTCTCTCTTTCTCTTCCTCCGTCCCCTCTCTCTCTCTCTCTCTCCTCTCTCTCTCTCCTTCCCTCCCTCTCTCTCTTTCTCTTCCTCCGTCTCTCTCTATCTTCCTCCTCTCTCTCTTTCTCTTCCTCCGTCTCTCTCTCTCTATCTTCCTCCTCTCTCTCTCTCTCTCTCCTCACTCTCTCTCTCTCTCTCCTCTCTCTCTCTCTCCCTCCCTCCCTCTCTCTCTTTCTCTTCCTCCGTCTCTCTCTATCTTCCTCCTCTCTCTCTCCCTCTCTCTTTCTCTCTCCTCTCTCTCTCTCCCTCCCTCCATCCCTCTCTCTTTCTCTTCCTCCATCCCCCTCTCTGTTCCTTCTCTCTATCTCCCCTCTCTCTCTCCCTCTCTCTCTCTCTCTTCCTCTGTCCCACTCTCTCCCCCCTCTCCTCTCTCCCCTCTCTCTCTCTCTCCTCTCTCTCTCTCTTCCTCCGTCCCTCTCTCTCTTCCTCTGTCCCACTCTCTCCCCCCTCTCCTCTCTCCCCTCTCTCTCTCTCTCTCTCTCTCTCTCTTTCTCTTCCTCCGTCCCCCTCTCTCTTCCTCCTCTCTCTCTTATTCTCCCTCTCTCTCTTCCTCTCTCTCTTCTCTCTCTCTCCCTCCATCCCTTTCTCTCTTTCTCTTCCTCTGTCCCCCTCTCTCTTCCTCCTCTTTCTCTCTCTCTCTCCTCTTTTTCTCTCTCTCCTCTCTTTCTCTCTCTCTCTCCCCCCCCCCCTCTCTCTCTCTCTCTCTCCCCTCTCCTCTCTCTCTCTTTCTCTCTCCTCTCTCTCTCTCCCTCCATCACTCTCTCTCTTTCTCTTCCTCCGTCCCCCTCTCTCTCCCCCCTCTCCTCTCTCTCTCTCTCTCCCTCCCTCCCTCCCTCCCTCTGCTCTTCCCCCAGATGCCTGTGAGCTCACACTGGACCCAAACACAGCATACAGAGACCTCTCTCTGTCTGAGGAGAACAAAAAGGTGACATGTGGGAGAGAGGAGCAGCCGTATCCTGATCACCCAGAGAGATTTGACTACTTCCCACAGGTGCTGTGTAGAGAGGGTCTGACTGGGCGCCGTTACTGGGAGGTAGAGTGGAGTGGGGGATGGGCTCATATAGGAGTGACATATAAAGGAATCAGCAGGAGAGGAGGAGGTGTTGACTGTTGGTTGGGATACAATGACAAGTCCTGGAGTCTGATCTGCTCTGATGACAGTTACTCCGCCTGGCACAATAATAAGAGGACTGACATACCTGTCCCCTCCTCTGGCTCCCACAGAGTAGGAGTGTATCTGGACTGGCCGGCCGGCACTCTGTCCTTCTACAGCGTCTCCTTTGACACACGGACCCTCCTGCACACATTCCACTCCACATTCACTGAGCCCGTCTACCCAGGGTTTAGGGTTTGGTCTGGCTGTTCAGTGACCCTGTGTAAACTAGTCTCAGGGAGATCACACTGAACACCAAAGGCTCAAAGATGACGGATCATAACATGATGCAGTTGGATAGTGGTGTGTTTTCACTGAGATGTTGAATGTACAGATGTTCCCTCTCCCAGTGTGGAGGGTGTAGGGTGTTTATTAAATTATTAAATAAAATAAAATGCATCTGATAGTGAAATAGACTGCAATTGAGTGACAAAAAACAGAAGCTTACGTGTTTTTTTGTTTTTTTTTAATTTATGGGAATGCAACTGATAGTGAAACAATCCAGATGAATGATTAGATGATCAAATCAGACTGATGATGAACTCTGAGAATAACACAGGAGAGAGTGTCTGTATGTAAGAGTTGGTTAAATTGGGTGTTTGAGTTGTGTCACCGACGGTGAGTCTAGTACGGCCTGAACACCATTCCCAACCTTCCCCAGTTAAGGCCTCATTATGATGACGGCATGCTACCAATGAAAGTACTAAGAATATAAGAATACCAATGTTTGATTGTGTAATCTTACTCAGGGATGATTACTGAAGTATGATACGATATTACTGAAGTTTATTTTGATGATACAGAGTTTTATTATTGCATAAAAGGGGTTATTGTGTAAGGCCTACGGGGGGAAGTAGGTCAGGTAGTGGGAATCCACAACAAGAAGTACTACTGTTTTCATAATCAAGTATGAGAATGTTAAGGATGATTAAGAGTAACAATGTGAAGTATAGATTGATTTACTGGTATTGATTTATGTTCGATTTATGATTACTATACTGTTTTACTGTTTGGATGTATTGTTTTGGTGAGGTCTTGTGACACTGAGAGTTGAGGGACAGAGAAACTTCCCTAAAAGCACTTCCTTATTTACTTTAGAAGCAAGCTACTTAGCCACTAGATTAGCTTAGCCATGGTTCTAGCTACCCGCCAAAAGGGTTAAAACACCGCTCTGTTTGTTTTTTGTAAACAAAGATGATGTCATATGGGAGGTTTTGGATCAGAAGCAGAGTATAAAAAGAGCTTCCTGGAGCAGTACATCGGTCATTCCCCGCTGAGGAACGTTAAAACCTGAAGGACCGGAGCAGGAAGGAGTGTGTTGGATACCTTACCCCGGGGTGAAACTGGAGCTCTCATTGTCTGGTGCCCGAGAGGTTGACCGTAGCCGGAAAGCTGAGACACTCTGCGGGAATCAGAGTCCCTCGGCCAGGGGAGCATAACACCGGCTCTTTACCACAGCCGTGGCGGAAAGAGGAACCGGCTTCACTCGACGGAGAGGAACTGGGACATCTCTAAATTTCACAGACAAGTAGATCAGGCAGAGTAGGGGTGGAGGTAGAGATTTTATTATTTTATCATTTTTATCATTTTTATATTTTCATCATTTTAATATTTTAATACTCTGTCTGTAACCCATTTTTATGATAACTTAGCTATGCTGTACTGCTTTAATCCATTATTAAACAATCTAACCTGCATTTAAAGTAACAGTTTTTTAAACTCAATTTTTAAAATGTTTATTTTTATTGAACTATTCCATTCATCATTAGTGTTTTACCTCCTCCTGGTGACATAAAAGGTTATAGATTACTGTGCATATTTCATCATAGGATCAGAATGGTTATATCTAGCCCATCATTACCTCCTTTGGGTAAATTGTACTTACCGATAAACACCTTTCCGCAACCACACCAACTTGCACTCATATAAGATTAGAGCAGTCGTTAACCATAGAGGTTACCCACTTCTGTGTACGGTTTTCGGGGGAGTTTTCAGTTCAACTGAAGTGGGTAAAGGAAGTCAATGGAGGAACTATGGGACGTAGACTGTTAACAGCGGAGTGAGTCTAATCCACACCAACCTACACAGGACCTGTTAGGAAGTAGCTTACAGGGTAAGACCCTGCAGGCTGACGTCCATACCTGTTAGTCGGAGGGTTGGTCCGGGGCACCTGTACAGGGCCTGACTGCCGGGAGACAGTAGTTGAATCACTAGCAGTTGAATCACTAGTAGTTGAATCACTAGCAGTTGAATCACTAGTAGTTGAATCACTAGTAGTTGAATCACTAGCAGTTGAATCATCACTAGCAGTTGAATAACTAGTAGTTGAATCACTAGCAGTTGAATCACTAGCAGTTGAATCATCACTAGCAGTTGAATCACTAGTAGTTGAATCACTAGTAGTTGAATCATCACTAGTAGTTTAATCACTAGTAGTTTAATCATCACTAGTAGTTGAATCATCACTAGTAGTTGAATCATCACTAGCAGTTGAATCACTAGTAGTTGAATCATCACGAGTAGTCGAATCACGAGTAGTTGAATCACTACACAGCAAAATCGACAGGCTCAAATGTTAATTTCAACACTTTTAAAGTGTCCGGAGGGGTCCACTCCCCACAGAATGAATTGAACACTTTTGAAAGTGTTGCCATGTTTACACTATAATAGAGTTAATATCAACTCTTTCTATAGTTGAAATTTAACACTGGTTAACATTTACCAGTGTTACATGTTTTCAACTCCAATGCTTAGTGTTCGAAATGAACTCTCTCAGTGTGATTTGCTATATATATATATATATATATATATATATATATATATATATATATATATATATATATATATAAAACTATAAAAGGAGTTGCCTCATTAACACTATAAAGTGAAAATATGCTACTTTACAATTAAAATAAAATATTGAAATATTTTAATAATTCGGTGATGAACCAATTAAAAATAAGAATGACATACAAGTTGATTGCTTTATAAAAAAACATGTTTTATTTTGTTATCATCCAGATCTTGATGGCAGATAAATAGAAGACAAAACAAAGACAATTTAAATGTACACGTAACACTGGCTCCCTTCTGTAGGTAAGCAAAGGTACAAAGTAAATATGCATGGTTTTATTACTAAGCATTTCATCACATCTTATTTACAGATGCAATGAACAAAATTAGATGATGTACGTCACAGAATAGTACCAGACTTTGAGGCTTATTTATTCAACATAAAAAATGAAAAATAATGTAACAACTTCACTGCGACAACTTTGTGACAGAAGTGCAATCTGTATTTACTGAGAACTTTTCTACATATAAGAATAGGGCACTATGTATGCTTTGTGACTATTCTCATTAGAGCACTGCTTGTCAAATGGTTTGAAATGAGTCAGTTCATCCACGCAGATAACAGAAAACTCATCCATTTGGTCTTCTATACAGTAGGCATTAAAGTGGTCATCATAGTACATTGTTTCTACATTACAGGCTATTATGAAAGCACCCTCTTCGTATATAATAATATCACAGATCTTTTTGAAAGCAGGGAGATCATCGGTACATCCAGTGCATATGAACAAATCAACCTGGTACTCAGTACCATCATTTCTGACCCAGTTGGTGCTTGAAACACTTGAACATGCTTCTAAATATAATGTCTGACTAAGTTCTTCCCCACCTTGCAAGGTGCTGATTGTTTTTGATGTTGTAGGACCAAATTCAAATCGTCTAAAACAATAATTTTCAAATTGAAACACCAGTTGGTGCTGATGCTGCTTCACCAATGATTTGGTGAGATTTTTGAAATCTTTACCACATCTTTAGAAAAATGTGTGTTTGGCTTCAAATCGCATGCACCACATATGGATAAGAGGGCCATTTTTTTGTATGCATCTCGGATAGTGTATCATCAAATGGTGCTTGGGGATCAACTTCTTGTCGGGAAACAATGCTTTGAACAGAGTATGGTGATCACAGATCAGATGTTTCAAGTAAGATATCATCCCATCGGTTATGGTGTAGGAAAACACTATATTGACTATCTGTATTAGAAGCAGAAGAAAGTTCCAGTGACCTTTCAATGACATCACCCAATATAAGTGGAGTGTTGTGCAGAAGACACCATGACTGGACGGCATTCTGACCCAGGTGTTTGCTCTTATCATCCATCTTTAACCCACTTGGTTTGTTTTTATGTTCTGTGGAACCGTAATTAAAGCTCTGTATCCTGTCTGACAATGAGTTCAAAGAGACATAGCCCTGTTTAACGAGGTACTCAAAAACCAGCTTAAGTTCATACTGTACCACACCCTCTAGCAAATCATGCATTATATCAACAGCATAGTTGGAAATGAATTGAGCACACATGACTTTTTAACACCATATAATGACCGCAGTTCAAGATTTTCATTGAGTGCCCTACAATGTTCAGTATGAGCCTCTTTGGAACGGAAAATTAACCCAGGATGATTCTCAGTAAATACAGATTGCACTTCTTCCTTACTCATTAAACAAAACCTACAAAAATATGTTGCACTGAAAGATTCCACAAACCCCAACAAGCTATTTAAAGCCAGATTATCTCCTGTTACTTGAATTACTGAGCCAAACAATGGTTGTTCAAAACAAGGAAGCTGTATTCCTTCGGTTTCTAAGATTTTCAGGTCATCAATAAGAGGCTTTAGTATCACATCAAAACCATATGTCTTCAGATCTTCAGTGTAGAATAGAGCTGCAAGATGTACATTCATCAGTACTGAGTTACACTTGGGTGGAAGATGTTTTAGAGTAAAGTAGACACCCCCAATGTTGTGTGTCACCTTCTTGGAACCTAGAGGGTTAGCAGTTTCAAAATCATCGTAATAGAGTAGAATCTGTAAAGCATGCTTTTGCTGTGAGAACAGGGCATGGTTTTGGAAATATGACCCATCATTGATGTGTTTGTAAATACCATTTTCACTTTGTTTGTCCTGTAAAAAGCTCTCTCTTACTTGGCTGTTTTTGAATATGGATTTGAGTGTACCCAGAATCGGCACATACATGCACTTGTTTGTTACAGGAACCTGATTGTAGACACCTGTAGTTCTATCTCTGCGCAAATCCAGTCTCACCCCAAGGACATATTCTTTAGGTTCAACAATTTCCCATTTTTCATTGTAATATTTATGCCTCTTTGCCCCCGTGTTTAATTCTGAAAAAGGATTACCTAATTGATCAAAACAGTGCTCTATTTTTTGAGAAATGTCTGAACTCTTAGTTTCAGGAGAAACCGTTTTGAGAACTGCTACTTGGCTTTGGACGTCATTAACGACTTCTTCCATTGAACAAACAATTGTTTGGACAGCACTTTCAGGGAGACCTGATGCTTGCAGATGTGCAACAATTGATCCACACATTGAAGATAGCTGACTTGTTACTTCACAAAGCTTTGTTGGTACCGGTGGAATCTGCAAAGTGGCAACAACAGTTGGGCGATCACTTGAACATTCCGCCTCACATTCTTTCTGAGTGGCAACATCCTGATTAGCATCAACCTCTTGATCCATGCTGTGACTATGCACCTTGTTGAGGTGCTTTCGGAAGCCACTTTTATTACTAAATGATAATGGACAACCTAGCTCTCCACATTTTAAACGTAACGTTTTGCCAGGATATAGACCATGTTGAAATTTTAGATATTGACAAAGAACCAAACAATTTTTGTGGTGCGCTTTACATACAAAACATGTGAACATCTTGAAGGCTGTTTATAAATATCGATGTTGTAAATTGTGGTTTGGATAAATGTGTAGAAATTACAAAGACCTTCGTCATATGAAAGACTGAAGACGTAGTGAGTTTTGAACAGTTCATCAAAAGCTGCCACTGATGTATGTGCCTTGCATGGTATCGGTTTTCGGTCGATAACAAGGTAGAACCGTTGGATATCATTCCTTTGCTCACCGATGCAGAGGAGGAATGGTTGTTTTGTGTCAGCAGTCTCAAGGAAGGTAGTCACACTGGCTCCTTCCTGTAGGTCAGAAAAGGGACAAAGTAAATATGAAAATTAAACTCTTTGCATGGTTTTTTATCACCAAGCGTTTCATCACAGCTTATTTACAGATGGAATGAACAAAATGAGATGATGTATGTCTCAGAATTCCAAAGTAATCTGCACCTCAAAACGCACATCTGAGGTTTAAAAATGAACTTTTGCATACTTTAAGATATCTCACAAGATGGCTGGCTGCTTGAGCTGGACTGATCTTGGCTGTTTTTTTCTGGCCTCTTGAGGTCGGAGGGAGCAGATGCAGCAGCAAAAGGATTAACGACATATCACTGTCTCATCCTAAAGACATCACAAAATAATTAAATTAGACACTAATGAACACTAATGAAATATTTTGGAAATACAAAACCGTCTTTACTGACCGTGGTTGTCCTCAGGTTGAGGTTCAGTTCCTGACAGAAGCTCAACAATGTACTGATTTGGTGGAAGAGTCTTGCAGTCTGCGATGACTTTTGGCTTGAAGAATGTTGACCACTTTGCCAGGAATTTCTGAGACACTTCGTCACCAAACATCATGGAGAAATCCTGGTCGATCTACAAACAAGGAGACAATATTTTGATATACAGATTTCAGTATAGATGACAAAGGGAAATGGTGGGGTCAAATACTGAAACTACTACAAAAGCTAAAGATTTTCTTACCAATCCAGGCACATCAAGGAAATGAAGGAACACATCCAGGACTGATGATGATGCATCCTCATCATGGACCATCTTCTGTCGATACTCGAAAGTCACTCTCATTTTGTCTCTGACCACAGATTCATCAGTTGAATGTCTGATTGTAGATATCGCCTCCCTGCACTCCTCACCAAATAGCTGTTCACAGGCCAACAAAGATTCTCGTCTGGCTTTTGGACCATCCTGAATAACTGTCTTGGAATGACCCCGGGAGCCAGCAGAGGTGTTGCGTTGAACCGTCTTGATCCTCCATGCAATGTAGCCAGTGTTACCCTCAGGATCATAGTAGTGTTCCTGTTTAAGACAACAAAACTAAGGCACACATATTCATATAAATTACTCAACACAATAAGTTTAGACACTGACAATATACAACTTTACAAAAACTAGTGGGAAATACAAGGCTGAGAAACCTATATACTCATCTGAAACATACAAACAAGGAAACTAAAAAGGGAAGAAAGTATAGAAAATACAATGGTTTGGGTTTTCACATAGAAAACAAGAACTTGCATATCCTTGTTTGGAGAATGGATCTTGGAGGTAAGGAAAAAGTGTCACAATTCCCAGTGCATAATTGGTTCTCACACTTGGCGGTGGAATCCTCCTTTCAAAACAAATCATAGTTTATGCTTGAGCCCACCTTGTAAGTGTGTATGTTTTGCAAGGGAGAGAAGATGGAGATACATTCTTACCTATGTACAGTCATGAGAAAAAATTAGGACACCCTATGAAAACCTTTGTCTTCTTCAACATATTCAAACATATGGACATTTGATATTCATTTGAACAATATTGAAAAATTGAGGTAATATAACTAAACAAATACAACTGAAACAAATTATTAAAAAAATTATTGGTAAAATGTAATTAATAGAAATGCAATCTTCTTGTGAGGAAAAAGTTAGGACACCCCTACATTTAGTTCCACTTAAAATGCCTAAAATTATAATAAAGAGCACCACATCAGGTGCAAATGATTAGAACATCGTTACAGAGGATTTTGGAGGAGCCTGTCCTATTTAAACCTCAGATATTTAGTTTGGTTTGCTCTTGATTGTTGAAGTGAGTTGCATCACCATGGCGAGATCAAAAGAGCTCTCTGAGGCCTTCAGAAGAAAAATTGTAGATGCATATGAGTCTGGGAAGGGATATAAAAAGATCTCCAAACTATTCGAAATTGGCCATTCCACTGTCCGGAAAATAATTTACAAGTGGAGAACATTTAAAACCACCACCAACATGGCCAGGTCAGGCCGCCCAAGCAAGTTCAGCCTAAGAGCTGACCGAAAGATGCTTAAAGAAGTCTCCAACAATCCCAGAATGTCATCACGAGACCTACAGGTATCTCTTGCCACAATTGATGTCAAAGTACATGCATCCACCATAAGAAAGAGACTGAACAAGTTTGCATTACATGGGAGGTGTGCAAGGAGGAAACCCCTGCTGTCAAAAAAAAACATCAGGGCAAGACTAAAGTTTGCCAGAGAACACCTAGAGAAAGACCAGAACTTCTGGAACAATGTGCTTTGGACAGATGAATCCAAAGTTGAACTATTTGGGCACAGTAAGAGTAGACATGTTTGGCGCAAAACCAAGACAGCATTTGAGAACAAGAACCTCATACCAACTGTGAAGCATGGGGGTGGAAATATCATGGTTTGGGGCTGCTTTTCTGCAGCAGGGCCTGGTCAGCTCACCATCATAGAATCCACTATGAATTTTGTATTGTATCAGAGGGTGCTTGAGGAAAATGTGAGACCATCTGTTCGAAAGTTGAAGCTGAAGCAGATGTGGACCATGCAACATGACAATGACCCAAAACATTCCAGTAAATCTACCAAGGAATGACTCAAGAAAAATAAATTGAGAGTTCTGGAATGGTCAAGTCAAAGCCCGGATCTTAATCTTATTGAGATGCTGTGGATTGATTTGAAACTGGCTGTGCATGCAAGACACCCCTCGAACATCACACAGCTGAAAGAATTCTGCAAGGAGGAGTGGGAAAAACTTTCTCCCAATTGATGTCAGAGACCTGTAGACAGTTATAAGAAACGTCTAATTGAGGTTATTTCAGCCAAGGGGGGCAATACTAGCTATTAGGGCATAGGGTGTCCTAACTTTTTCCTCAGTAGGAATTGGCATTATTGTTAATTTTTCGTTAAATAAATGATTACAAAGTTACATTTTCATAGTGTTTTGTTCAATTACATCCCCTTTATCTATAGACATTGTTAGAAAGAAGATAACATATTGATATATCCATATTTTTAAGAGAATAACTTAATATTTTGGGGGGTGTCCTAACTTTTTCTCATGACTGTAACTCCATCATATCTGCAACCAGGATGTTCACCATCTGTTTACGTGTTGCATCCGGTAGTGTTGTCGTCTTGTCATACTCCTTAAAGATTTCTCACCCTTCTGATTGGCCCTCAGAACATGTTCAACTTTCTGACAAAACATGTTACAATGGAGGCTTGTAAGGAAGCTTGCTTATGGAAATTTAAAAGAGGATTTTTGTGATTTTTTCCCCCCCAAAAAAACAATTCACTTTTCTATGGCATTCCTTTATACAGAATACCCAATATTCTTCTGCAGATATATATTTAAAGATATTATCAATAATAAAAATGACTTAATTGAGGATTTTAAATGTATTTATTCAAAGCTTACCTGTTTTGCTTCATATTGATCCATTAAGCCTGATGGGTTCCTCCTCTTTCTTGTGGACTCAAGGACAATTGTAGAATCAGATGAATGGGATGAAGCTGGGGATAGTGGAGTCTCCGCCACTACCAAGGATGAATGGGATGAAGCGACCAAGGATGAATGGGATGAAGCTGGGGACAGTGCAGTCACGACAGATGAGAATGCCTCATTTTCGACCAGCTTAACATCCAGATCTACAAAATGGCAGACAAAATTAATGTATATGTACATGTATTCATCAGTAACAAAAGCATTAAAACAAATAAATGGAAGAATTATTATTATTTTATTTTTTTTACGGTATAGTACGGTATATTATCTTTTACACATTGGATAAATAATATGGATGGATAATATGTGTGCCAAAGATAATGATCAATAGAATATCAAATGATAACAGTTTGAGGCCTCCAAAATGATAATGACAATATTTGACAAAACACTATGTGCCTCTCAGGATTCACACTGCCTGTGATACCTCATCAAAACCCCTGCCTTTTCAAGTACGTTCCTTACCTACTGGGAAAGGGACCATGAAGGTCAAGACACCTGCCTTTTCAAGTACTTTCCTTACCTACTGGGAAAGGGACCATGAAGGTCAAGACACCTGCCTTTTCAAGGACTTTCCTTACCTACTGGGAAAGGGACCATGAAGGTCAAGACACCTGACTTTACAAGCTCATCGAAGACATCTCCACCCACCTCTGTTCCTGACACATCAGTCAAGCTTAGCTTGCCCCCACTGAAACTCTCTTCCAGACTAAACTTCTCTGTTACTAGGAGAATCAAAAGTACAGTACATTGCATTAATACAATATGAATCTATTTGCTGATAGAACAGTTTGTGTAATACCTATGGGACACTAGCACCTGCAAACTAATCACTGTATTTACAGAATATTTAAGATTGCATGTTCAACTACAGTGATAACATTAAATGCAAAACTATTTTCATAAATAAACTACAAACTTTCTTGAAGGAACTTCTTGAATATTGAAAGACTTGATCAGTCTGTGGAACTCTAATGTATTCCTGCACTCCTCGGATCTCCACTTTAACCAGCATTTCCTGTAAAAGGATATAATTAAATAACTATTTGTTAATCAAGCCAGGCCAACACAGTCCAAATAGAACCAGAGCCAGAATCATAATGCCTCTGTAAAACATGACAGTGCTTATCAATGTGAAGAGAGTGAAACAAGGTGAGGTTTACCGCCTGCTGTGAATAAACAAATAAAAACATAAGTGTCAAGATTAAGAATATGCATCACTATCACAGTGCAGTGATACTGAGGTAGTTTTTATATGAAGAACTTATATAATTTATGTAAAGTCATCCTTTCTACAAACCTTAAAATCCTTTTGAATTTGCACAGTAGCCTATTATTGAAAACTACAATTGATTTGTGACCAACAAGCTATCGATTTACAGGAGAATCATGAAACAATGAGGATTTTCACCATGCATGTGCCTGTTGCTTTTCACTCATTTTGAGGAGAAAACACCTCCTAGCTGCTCCACTAACTATTCCAAGTAAAAAGTTGAAAAGTTTTCTGTGGGTCTGATACCCACAATTGAAGTTACAGATATGCACAGTCCTCATATCAGGATTTTGCAATACCAACTCCTTTGCTGGACAGCAACTCAGCTAACACGTGGAGGAATGTTCTCACCTAGCCAATTTGCTAATGTGAGCAGTTAGCTAACACAAAAGATAGCGAACATGATGTAACTTAACCTACACTGCCAAACGTTACAAACTCAACGAGAATTACCATAAGCTTACAGTAACACTTAATAATCAGAAAAGGTATATAAGTAGAAGAAACAAACTCTAGGTAGCTGGCTAACAAAGTCCTGGCTAAGCTTGAGTAAAAACTGCAGTCTAAACATCATACCAAGGTCTAAATACGTATTTGCATTACAATATCACTCATGGTCATCTATTTAAATGTATATTGTAAGTCGCTTTGGACAAAGGCGTCTGCTAAAAACCAGCCTAACAATGAAGACTTTTGTGTACTGTACTTGACTTGTTTCCTCATACCGTGAGCTACACATTTGAACAAAAATAGCCTCAACAACAACAACAGCAATAAAAACAACCTAAAAAATAAGTGCTGTAATATTTCTGTAAGATTCGTACCTTTTGGTAACGGAAATCAACTTCTGTGTATTTGCGTTACTATCGAGGTTAAGGTTCCGTCTCCTGAGAGGAATCTGCTTCTTTCTCTGTGTTGTGTGTAATGAACTGGACTATGACCAGGAACTGGTCATGTAAATCATCTTGCTGACTTCCTCCCTCTGCTGGCTGTGTGTGTGTGTGTGAGGGTGTGTATGTGTGTGTGGGTGTGTATGTGTATGTGTATGTATGTGTGGGTGTGTGTGTGTGTGTGTGTGTTACGTCCCCACATTTGTGTGCGTGTGGTGTCGTTTGTCTTTCCCTCTGTCTCTCTCCCAGGTATTGGTTCATCCCCCTGTCAATCATCGTTTCGTCCGTCACTCCCCCTGTTGCCCTTCGACCAATGGGTTCACCTGGCGGCCTCCATCAACGTATCAGACCATCGTCCGTCTCTGTTTAAAAGTCCCGCGCACTCTTCAGGAAGAGAGAGGGGTGTGGTAGCATCGTAGCGGTTTTTCATCTGTCAATTGTAATCCTCGTATCCGACTGTTCTGTTAGTGTCTGTCCTACCATTGTGTTCGCTGCCACACCTGTAGTTAGCCCCAAGGGAGGGTGAGTTAGGCAGGTAAGACGCCCAATCACGCAGGTTGGTCTTGTTATTTTCATTAGGTTAGCTTCCCCAGGCGGGCGCCACCTCTTGTATTTTGGGTCTAGGGTAGGCGGGCAAGATTTAGTTAGTTACTTAGCCGATGTTTTCGTAGTTAGAACAGATAGGACTAGAAATTAGCTTTGGGGTTATTTTTGTTTTCATTTATTTGGCGCCGTCTGGCGTCCTCCCCTTACTTCCCTCTCTATGTTTCCCCCGTGTTGTCTGGTTGTTTGTTGTTTGTATTTCTAATAAATCTGGCTCTTTTTCATTTTATATTCAGTAGTTGTGTGTGTTGCACTACCACCGCACCAGCGGGTCTCAGCCTCATACACAGATCCAGTATGTTACGTTTCTCCCCCCTTTTATATCCCTAGACGTAGTATCTGGCGGGGGTTCGTAACAGAGAGAAAGAGACAGAGCACCAAAATAAAGAATCGCAAAGTTTCCTCTGGAACTTCTTTCTCTAGTACCAAAATAACAAACCACAAAGTTTCTTCTGAAACTTCTTTTTTTAGTACCAAAATAACGAACCACAAAGTTTCTACTGGAACTTCTTTCTCTCGTACAAAAATGAATAAACGCAAAGGTTTTTCTGGAACTTCTTCATTTCATACCAAAATAAGAGAGAGAGAGAGAGAGATATGGAGACAGATAGAGAGATAGACAGAGAGAGAGAGAGAGAGACACACAGAGAGAGAGAGAGAGAAATAGGGAGAGAGAGATAGAGAGAGAGAGAGACAGAGAGACAGACAGCGAGAGAAAGAGAGATAGAGAGATGGAGAGAGAGAGAGAGAGAGATGGAGAGATAGAAAAAGAGAGAGACAGAGAAAGAGAGAGAGAGAAAGAAACAGAACACCAAAATCAAGAATCGCAAAGTTTCCTCTGGAACTTCTTTCTCTAATTAAAGCTCTGTATCCTGTCTGACAATGAGTTCAAAGAGACATAGCCCTGTTTAACAAGGTACTCAAAAACCAGCTTAAGTTCATACTGTACCACACCCTCTAGCAAATCATGCATTATATCAACAGCATAGTTATCAGTGTTATGGAAATAATAATTGAGCACACATGACTTTTTAACACCATATAATGACCGCAGTTCAAGATTTTCATTTAGTGCCCTACAATGTTCAGTATGACCCTCTTTGGAACGGAAAATTAACCCAGGATGATTCTCAGTAAATACAGATTGCACTTCTTCCTTACTCATTAAACAAAACCTACAGAAATGTGCTATTAAAAGCCAGATTATCTCCTGTTACTTGAATTACTGAGCCAAACAATGGTTGTTCAAAACAAGGAAGCTGTATTCCTTCGGTTTCTAAGATTTTCAGGTCATCAATAAGAGGCTTTAGTATCACATCAAAACCATATGTCTTCAGATCTTCAGTGTAGAATAGAGCTGCAAGATGTACATTCATCAGTACTGAGTTACACTTGGGTGGAAGATGTTTTAGAGTAAAGTAGACACCCCCAATGTTGTGTGTCACCTTCTTGGAACCTAGAGTGTTAGCAGTTTCAAAATCGTCGTAATAGAGTAGAATCTGTAAAGCATGCTTTTGCTGTGAGAACAGGGCATGGTTTTGGAAATATGACCCATCATTGATGTCTTTGTAAATACCATTTTCACTTTGTTTGTCCTGTAAAAAGCTCTCTCTTACTTGGCTGTTTTTGAATATGGATTTGAGTGTACCCAGAATCGGCACATACATGCACTTGTTTGTTACAGGAACCTGATTGTAGACACCTGTAGTTCTACCTCTGCGCAAATCCAGTCTCACCCCAAGGACATATTCTTTAGGTTCAACAATTTCCCATTTTTCATTGTAATATTTATGCCTCTTTGCCCCCGTGTTTAATTCTGAAAAAGGATTACCTAATTGATCAAAACAGTGCTCTATTTTTTGAGAAATGCCTGAACTCTTAGTTTCAGGAGAAACCGTTTTGAGAACTGCTACTCGTGCTTGGCTTTGGACGTCATTAACGACTTCTTCCACACATTGAAGATAGCTGACTTGTTACTTCACAAAGCTTTGTTGGTACCGGTGGAATCTGCAAAGTGGCAACAACAGTTGGGCGATCACTTGAACATTCCGCCTCACATTCTTTCTGAGTGGCAACATCCTGATTAGTATCAACCTCTTGATCCATGCTGTGACTATGCACCTTGTTGAGGTGCTTTCGGAAGCCACTTGTAGTACAAAATGATAATGGACAACCTAGCTCTCCACGTTTTAAACGTAAAGTTTTGCCAGGATATAGACCATGTTGAGATTTTAGATGTTGACAAAGAACCAAACTATTTTTGTGGTGCGCTTTACATACAAAACATGTGAACATCTTGAAGGCTGTTTATGAATTCAGTCCTCTCGCTGCAGCAGTCTTGCTCTAAGTTCTTTAACACGTGGGCTCTCCTTTGCTCTTCCGATATCAATGTTGTAAATTGTGGTTTGGATAAATGTGTAGAAATTACAAAGAGCTT
This sequence comes from Argentina silus, assembly GCF_951799395.1. Taxonomy (NCBI): domain Eukaryota; kingdom Metazoa; phylum Chordata; class Actinopteri; order Argentiniformes; family Argentinidae; genus Argentina; species Argentina silus. The sequence goes on along the minus strand of NC_139654.1, from coordinate 1,641,924 downwards.
CGTCATATGAAAGACTGAAGACGTAGTGAGTTTTGAACAGTTCATCAAAAGCTGCCACTGATGTATATGCCTTGCATGGTATCGGATTTCGGTCGATAACAAGGTAGAACCGTTGGATATCATTCCTTTGCTCACCGATGCAGAGGAGGAATGGTTGTTTTGTGTCAGCAGTCTCAAGGAAGGTAGTCACACTGGCTCCTTCCTGTAGGTCAGAAAAGAGACAAAGTAAATATGAAAATTAAACTCTTTGCATGTTTTTTTTTATCACCAAGCGTTTCATCACAGCTTATTTACAGATGGAATGAACAAAATGAGATGATGTATGTCTCAGAATTCCAAAATAATCTGCACCTCAAAGTGCACATCTGAGGTTTAAAAATTAACTTTTGCATACCTTAAGATATCTCACAAGATGGCTGGCTGCTTGAGCTGAACTGATCTTGGCTGTTTTTTTCTGGCCTCTTGAGGTCGGAGGGAGCAGATGCAGCAGCAAAAGGATTGACGACATATCACTGTCCCATCCTAAAGACATCACAAAAAAATGAAGTTAGACACTAATGAACACTAATTAAATATTTTGGAAATACAAAACTGTCTTTACTGACCGTGGTTGTCCTCAGGTTGAGGTTCAGTTCCTGACAGCAGCTCAACAATGTACTGGTTTGGTGGAAGAGTCTTGCAGTCTGCGATGACTTTTGGCTTGAAGAATGTTGACCACTTTGCCAGGAATTTCTGAGACACTTCGTCATCAAACATCATGGAGAAATCCTGGTCGATCTAAAAACAAGGAGACAATATTTTGATATACAGATTTAAGTATAGATGACAAAGGGAAATGGTGGGGTCAAATACTGAAACTACTACAAAAGCTAAAGATTTTCTTACCAATCCAGGCACATCAAGGAAACGAAGGAACACATCCAGGACTGATGATGATGCATCCTCATCATGGACCATCTTCTGTCGATACTCGAAAGTCACTCTCATTTTGTCTCTGACCACAGATTCATCAGTTGAATGTCTGATTGTAGATATCGCCTCCCTGCACTCCTCACCAAATAGCTGTTCACAGGCTAACAAAGATTCTCGTCTGGTTTTTGGACCATCCTGAATAACTGTCTTGGAATGACCCCGGGAGCCAGCAGAGGTGTTGCGTTGAACCGTCTTGATCCTCCATGCAATGTAGCCAGTGTTACCCTCAGGATCATAGTAGTGTTCCTGTTTAAGACAACAAAACCAAGGCACACATATTCATATCAATTACTCAACACAATAATTTTAGACACTGACAATATAAAACTTTACAAAAACTAGTGGGAATTACAAGGCTGAGAAACCTATATACTCATCTGAAACAGGATTTAAATACAAACAAGGAAACTAAAAAGGGAAGAAAGTATAGAAAATACAATGGTTTGGGTTTTCACATAGAAAACAAGAACTTACATATCCTTGTTTGGAGAATGGATCTTGGAGGTACAGAAAAAGTGTCACAATTCTCAGTGCATAATTGGTTCTCACACTTGACGGTGGAATCCTCCTTTCAAAACAGATCATAGTTTATGGTTGAGCCCACCTTGTAAGTGTGTATGTTTTGCAAAGGAGAGAAGATGGAGATACATTCTTACCTATGTAACTCCATCATATCTGCAACCAGGATGTTCACCATCTGTTTACGTGTTGCATCCGGTAGTGTTGTCGTCTTGTCATACTCCTTAAAGATTTCTCACCCTTCTGATTGGCCCTCAGAACATTTTCAACTTTCTGACGAAACATGTTACAATGGAGGCTTGTAAGGAAGCTTGCTTATGGAAATTTAAAAGAGGATTTTTGTGATTTCTTTCCCCCAAAAAAACAATTCACTTTTCTATGGCATTCCTTTATACAGAATACCCAATATTCTTCTGCAGATATATATTTAAAGATATTATCAATAATAAAAATGACTTAATTGAGGATTTTAAATGTATTTTTTCAAAGCTTACCTGTTTTGCTTCATATTGATCCATTAAGCCTGATGGGTTCCTCCTCTTTCTTGTGGACTCAAGGACAATTGTAGAATCAGATGAATGGGATGAAGCTGGGGATAGTGGAGTCTCCGCCACTACCAAGGATGAATGGGATGAAGCGACCAAGGATGAATGGGATGAAGCTGGGGACAGTGCAGTCACGACAGATGAGAATGCCTCATTTTCGACCAGCTGAACATCCAGATCTACAAAATGGCAGACAAAATTAATTTAAATGTACATGTATTCATCAGTAACAAAAGCATTAAAACAAATAAATGGAAGAATTATTATTATTTTTACTTTTTTAATACGGTATAGTACGGTATATTATCTTTTACACATTTTAGGTACTGTCCATCTATGGATAATATGTGTGCCAAAGGTAATGATCAATAGAATATCAAATGATAACTGTTTGAGGCCTCCAAAATGATAATGACAATATTTGACAAAACACTATGTGCCTCTCAGGGTTCACACTGCCTGTGATACCTCATCAAAACCCCTGCCTTTTCAAGGACTTTCCTTACCTACTGGGAAAGGGACCATGAAGGTCAAGACACCTGCCTTTTCAAGTACTTTCCTTACCTACTGGGAAAGGGACCATGAAGGTCAAGACACCTGCCTTTTCAAGGACTTTCCTTACCTACTGGGAAAGGGACCATGAAGGTCAAGACACCTGACTACAAGCTCATCGAAGACATCTCCACCCACCTCTGTTCCTGACACATCAGTCAAGCTTAGCTTGCCCCCACTGAAACTCTCTTCCAGACTAAACTTCTCTGTTACTAGGAGAATCAAAAGTACAGTACATTGCATTAATACAATATGAATCTATTTGCTGATAGAACAGTTTGTGTAATACCTATGGGACACTAGCACCTGCAAACTAATCACTGTATTTACAGAATATTTAAGATTGTATGTTCAACTACAGTGATAACATTAAATGCAAAACTATTTCCATAAATAAACTACAAACTTTCTTGAAGGAACTTCTTGAATATTGAAAGACTTGATCAGTCTGTGGAACTCTAATGTATTCCTGCACTCCTCGGATCTCCACTTTAACCAGCATTTCCTGTAAAAGGATATAATTAAATAACTATTTGTTAATCAAGCCAGGCCAACACAGTCCAAATAGGAGCCAGAGCCAGAATCATAATGCCTCTGTAAAACATGACAGTGCTTATCAATGTGAAGAGAGTGAAACAAGGTGAGGTTTACCGCCTGCTGTGAATAAAAAAATAAAAACGTAAGTGTCAAGATTAAGAATATGCCGCACTATCACAGTGCAGTGATACTGAGGTAGTTTTTATATGAAGAACTTATATAATTTATGTAAAGTCATCCTTTCTACAAACCTTAAAATCCTTTTGAATTTGCACAGTAGCCTATTATTGAAAACTACAATTGATTTGTGACCAACAAGCTATCGATTTACAGGAGAATCATGAAACAATGAGGATTTTCACCATGCATGTGCCCGTTGCTTTTCATTCATTTTGAGGAGAAAACACCTCCTAGCTGCTCCACTAACTATTCCAAGTAAAAAGTTGAAACGTTTTCTGTGGGTCTGATACCCACAATTGAAGTTACAGATATGCACAGTCCTCATATCAGGATTTTGCAATACCAACTCACACGCAGCTAACACGTGGAGGAATGTTCTCACCTAGCCAATTTGCTAATGTGAGCAGTTAGCTAACACAAAAGATAGCGAAAATGATGTAACTTAACCTACACTGCCAAACGTTACAAACTCAACGAGAATTACCATAAGCTTACAGTAACACCTAATAATCAGAAAAGGTATATAAGTAGAAGAAACAAACGCTAGGTAGCTGGCTAACATAGTCCTGGCTAAGCTTGAGTAAAAACTGCAGTCTAAACATCATACCAAGGTCTAAATACGTATTTGCATAACAATATCACTCATGGTCATCTATTTAAATGTATGTTGTAAGTCGCTTTGGACAAAGGCGTCTGCTAAAAACCAGCCTAACAATGAAGACTTTTGTGTACTGTACTTGACTTGTTTCCTCATACCGTGAGCTACACATTTGAACAAAAATAACCTCAACAACAACAACAGCAATAAAAACAACCTAAAAAATAAGCGCTGTCATATTTCTGTAAGATTCTTACCTTTTGGTAACGGAAATCAGCTTCTGTGTATTTGCGTTACTATCGAGGTTAAGGTTCCGTCTCCTGAGAGGAATCTGCTTCTTTCTCTGTGTTGTGTGTAATGAACTGGACTATGACCAGGAACTGGTCATGTAAATCATCTTGCTGACTTCCTCCCTCTGCTGGCTGTGTGGGTGTGTGTGAGGGTGTGTATGTGTGTGTGGGTGTGTATGTGTGTGTGGGTGTGTGTGAGGGTGTGTGGGTGTGTATGTGTGTGTGTGTGTGTGTGTGTGTGTGTGTGTGTGTGTGTGTGTGGGTAACTCAGTTGTGGGGGACAACATATTTACTCCACACTTGTTATGGTTTGGTTTGATGCGGCTCATCATGACACAGTCACACACCTGGTCCTCTGTGGCTCATCATGACACAGTCACACACCTGGTCCTCTGTGGCTCATCATGACACAGTCACACACCTGGTCCTCTGTGGCTCATCATGACACAGTCACACACCTGGTCCTCTGTGGCTCATCGTGACACAGTCACACACCTGGTCCTCTGTGGCTCATCATGACACAGTCACACACCTGGTCCGCTGTGGCTCATCATGACACAGTCACACACGTAATAATAATAATACAAATCACCTCTCACTTTCACCTCCTCCGTGAGGTGAAGGAGGTCTCCTTGTAACTCGATGAGCCGAAGATGCCCAGCTCTACGACAGAGCACAGACGATACGTCAACTATCAGGATTTCCATGAAAGAAACAGCATAAGTAAAAACAAGTTAATCTTTATTTAAAAGTTTAACGCGAAAAAAAACACGAAAGTGTTTCAGGGTTTTTTTTGATGATCATGACACCTTGTCTCCCGGCAGTTCAGGCCCTGTACAGGACCCCGGACCAACCCTCCGACTAACAGGTATGGACCTCAGCCTGCAGGGTCTTACCCTGTACAGGACCCCGGACCAACCCTCCGACTAACAGGTATGGACGTCAGCCTGCAGGGTCTTACCCTGTACAGGACCCCGGACCAACCCTCCGACTAACAGGTATGGACCTCAGCCTGCAGGGTCTTACCCTGTACAGGACCCCGGACCAACCCTCCGACTAACAGGTATGGACGTCAGCCTGCAGGGTCTTACCCTGTAAGCTACTTCCTAACAGGTCCTGTGTAGGTTGGTGTGGATTAGACTCACTCTACTGTTAACAGTCTACGTCCCATAGTTCCTCCATTGACTTCCTTCACCCACTTCAGTTGAACTGAAAACTCCCCCGAAAACCGTACACAGAAGTGGGTAACCTCTATGGTTAACGACTGCTCTAATCTTATATGAGTGCAAGTTGGTGTGGTTGCGGAAAGGTGTTTATCGGTAAGTACAATTTACCCAAAGGAGGTAATGATGGGCTAGATATAACCATTCAGATCCTATGATGAAATATGCACAGTAATCTATAACCTTTTATGTCACCAGGAGGAGGTAAAAATACTTTTGATGAATGGAATAGTTCAATAAAAATAACATTTTTTAAAATTGCGTTTAGAAAACTGTTACTTTAAATGCAGGTTAGATTGTTTAATAATGGCTTGAAGCATTACAGCATAGCTAAGTTATCATAAAAATGGGTTACAGACAGAGTATTAAAATATTAAAATGATGAAAATATAAAAATGAGAAAAATGAGAAAAATAATAAAATCTCTACCTCTATCCCAACTCTGCCTAATCTACTTGTCTGTGAAATTTAGAGAAGTCCCAGTTCCTCTCTGTCGATAGAAGCCGGTTCCTCTTTCCGCCACGGCTGTGGTAAAGAGCCGGTGTTATGCTCCCCTGGCCGAGGGACTCTGATACCTGCAGAGTGTCTCAGCTTTGCCCCCTGAAACTGCTCTACCGGTCTCAGCTTTTCCTCTAAGTCCGTTCTTCCTCAAAGAAAGGTCCGCCAGGTCCTCTGTTGCAATCCAGTGGCGAGTCCGTTAGTCAGGATTTGATCAGAGTGTGAACTCCGGCCACGGAGAACTTCTCGGGCACTAGACTATGAGAGCTCCAGTTCCACCCCGGGGTGAGGTATCCAACATGCTCCTTCCCGCTCCGGTTCTTCAGGTTTTAACGCTCCTCAGCGGGGAATGACCGCTGCGCTGCTCCGGGGAGCTCTTTTTATACTCTGCTTTTGATCCAAAACTCCTCCCATATGACATAATCTCTGTTTACTAACAGACCCAAGATTCCTCACATGTGACATCTTCTTTGTCTACAAACAGAGCGGTGTTTAACCCTTTGAGCGATTAGCTAGAACCGTGGCTAAGCTAAGCTAGTAGCTAAGTAGCTTCCTTCTAAAGTAAATAAGGAAGTGCTTTTGGGGAAGTCCTTTTAAGGAACTTTCTCTGTCCCTCAACTCTCAGTGTTACAAAACCTCATCAACATCAATACAATACATCCAAACAGTAATACAGTATAGTAATCAAATATCATAGATCAAAACCAGTAAATCACTCTTTACTTCACATTGTTACACTTAATCATTGTTATCATTCTCATACTTGATTATGGACACAGTAGTACTTTTTGTTGGGGATTCCCACCACCTGACCTACTTCACCCCGTCGGCCCTATATAATATCCCCTTTTATGCAATAATAAAACTCTGTATCATCAAAATAAACGTCAGTAATATAGTATCATACATCAGTAATCATCCCTGAGTAAGATTACACAATCAATCATTGGTATTCTTATATTCATAGTACTTTCATTGGTAGCATGCCGTCATCATAATGAGGCCTAAGCAGACATGTTGACACGGGGTCATACACTCACACTCTAGTTCCTCTTAAGCAGTTATGCAGTTACATATATTTGAATCAACTTATCATTCATAAGCAGTTATGCAGTCGCACCTATTTGAATCAACTTATCATTCATAAGCAGTTATGCAGTTGCACCTATTTGAGGGATAGATGGAAGATAAAATGTGTTTCAGGAACATCCTCAGCCGCGGTGTCCCTCGTCAGGTCGGGCCCCCGGCTGCTAAGCTTTTTCTCTTTCTAGCAGTGTCATGGTGATTCACCAAGGTTGCTCTCAAACCTCGGGCCGATCCTGCCGTGCTTAACTGGGGAATGTTGGGAATGGTGTTCAGGCCGGGGAAAGGACGTACTAGACTCACCCTGGGTGACACAACTCAAACACCCAATCTAACCAACTCTTCCGTACACACACACACACACACACACACACACACACACAGGAGAAGGAACAACATGTACGTTGGATAGATAGACAGGTGAAGGAATCTATGGAAAGTGAATTACAGAACATGTCCATGTTGTACTGACAGAGAAGGAGAGCTGTCTTCACATCCACTCCCTGCTATCTTACACACAGCAACGTGATCCAGCATCACAACTCAAACACCCAATCTAACCAACTCTTATATACATACAGACACTCTCTCCTGTGTTATTCTCAGAGTTCATCATCAGTCTGATTTGATCATCTAATCATTCATCTGGATTGTCAGATGCATTTCCATCAAAAAAACTATGTAAGCTTCTATTTTTTGTCACTCTATTGCAGTCTATTTTACTATCAGATGCATTTGATTTAATTTAATATAATATATATATATATATATATATAGTAAAAAATAATATAACTACACACAACAATCCTACACACTACACCCTACACACTACACACTGGGAGAGGGAACATCTGTACATCCAACATCTCAGTGAAAACACACCACTATCCAACTGCATCATGGTATGATCCATCATCTTTGAGCCTTTGGTGTTCAGTGTGATCTCCCTGAGACTAGTTAACACAGGGTCACTGAACAGCCCTGGTACCAAAGCCAAAACCCTGGGTAGAGGGGCTCAGTGAATGTGGAGTGGAATGTGTGCAGGAGGGTCCGTGTGTCAGAGGAGACGCTGTAGAAGGACAGAGTGCCGGCCGGCCAGTCCAGATACACTCCTACTCTGTGGGAGCCAGAGGAGGGGACAGGTATGACAGTCTTCTTATTATTGTGCCAGGCGGAGTAAATGTTACCAGAGCAAAACAGACTCCAGGACTTGTCATTGTATCCCAACACACAGTCATCACCCTCTCCTCTCCTGCTGATTCCTTTATATGTCACTCCTATAACAGCCCCTCTCCCACTCCACTCTACCTCCCAGTAACGGCGCCCAGTCAGACCCTCTCTACACAGCACCTGTGGCCAGTAGTCAAATCTCTCTGGGTGATCAGGATACGGCTGCTTCTCACTCCCCCGTGTCACCTTTCTGTTCTCCTCAGACAGAGAGAGGCGTCTGTATGCTGTGTTTGGGTCCAGTGTGAGCTCACAGGCATCTGATTGAGAGGGCAAAAATAATCATCAAATCAATACAATTGAATAAATTACAATATTCACAATGTGATCTTGTTATGGCAACATTATTGTTTTCACAAAATATGACTTATTCATTTAAAATGTTTTACAAGGGATACAACTAATTCACATTTACTAATATTTTAGATTTACCTATGAATACAATATTGGTGCTCTGTTTGAACTCTGCTGCACCCTGGTTCTTGAGTAATATCACAGTCCTATTCTCTACAGCGTTGGTGACTTACATTTGATCAGCCCAGGTTTGAGCCTGCACTCTCCACCATGGTCCACACTATATCAACCACAGAAGAACCCACAGAGGTTGGATGACACACTCACAATCATGAGGAAAATAAATACAGTGTATTAATCTCATTGATACGTCCAGCCACATATTCAGCCTTTACCTGAGTGTCTGCAGTTTACAGAGTGGATCTTTCTGTACAGCAGAGAGCAGCGCCAGTCCTGAGTCTCCTGGGTGATTGTAGCTGAGGTCCAGCTCTCTCAGGTGGGAGGGATTAGACCTCAGAGCTGAAGCCAGAGAAACACAGCCTTCCTCTGGGACTCCACAGCCTGACAACCTGGGGAAATAGTGTCACTCCATTTGATATCAAGAATCTGATTATTCCTCTCTAATGTACATGTGCAGCTTTAAATCCTTTTCATTTTGCAGTTGAAAGGCCACATATGGATGAGGAATACAAATAAATACATGCAGCCAAACGATCACAGAGCGTGCAGACAGAGCAGCACCCCCTCCCACCTCAGACACACACACACACACACCACACACACACACACACACACACACACACACACACACACACACACACACACACACACATACACACACACACACACACACGCACGCACACATGCACACACTATAGTAATTGTTTGGAAGATAATGTACATTGTCTGTCTCAATTATTGACCCTTTCAGTGCAAGTATCATTGATTCCATAGAATGATAATGTAACACACACTTAGGAATGATGCGTCTGGCAACAAGAATAGTCTCAGACCTCACCTCAGTGTCTGTAGTTGGCAGTGTGGACTCCCCAGTCCAGCAGAGAGCAGCTTCACCCCCCCGTCACCTAGATCATTATTACTGAGGTCCAGCTTTCTCAGGTGGCAGGAGTCTGAGCTGAGAGCTGAGGCCAACGCTTCACAGCATCTCACTGTGAGGTGACATCCATTCAGCCTGAATGAGGAATACAAATAAATACATGAAGCCAAACCATCATTGTGGTGCAAGAATTCATGAGTGAGAGTTATAGTTGCTCTTAACAGGAGAGCAATTAACCATGGATCCCTTTGTAGTGACTGGATTTCTATGTCTGGTATCATGTATTTGCTTGCTATTGGGTTTGTGTAGTATTGTGGAGTCCCATGAGCTGATTTAAGGCCAGGTTGGTCAGGATTTGATGAGAGTAAAGTTATTCAGAGAGTGAAGACAGAGCAGCCCCCCTGCCACCACACACACACACACACACACACACACACACACACACACACACACACACACACACACACACATACACACATACACACATACACACACACACAAACACACACACACACACACACACACTATATAGTAATTGATTGGAACATAATGTACATTGTCTGTCTCAATCATTGAGCCTTTCTGTGCAACTATCATTGATTCCATCGAATTAAAATGTAACCGACACTTAGGAATGATGTGTCTGACAAAAAGAATAGTCTGAGACCTCACCTCAGTGTCTGTAGTTGACTGTGTGGACTCCCCAGTCCAGCAGAGAGCAGCTTCCCCCCCCCCCCGTCACCTAGATCATTATGACTGAGGTCCAGCTCTCTCAGGTGGCAGGAGTCTGAGCTGAGAGCTGAGGCCAACGCTTCACAGCATCTCTCTGTGAGGTCACATCCATTCAGCCTGAATGAGGAATAAATACATGTTGCCAAACGATCACTGAGGTGCATTATGATAAGAATTCATTATTCAAGCCAATCACAGGCATGTTTGTAGTCAATGTATTTCTCAGTCTGGTATATTTGATTGCTATTGGGTTGTGTAGCCCCATCAGCTGATCTCAGGCCAGATTGATGAGGAATTGAGGAAAGAAAGGTTATTGAGAGAGTGCCCACCCCACCACACACACACACACACACACACACACGGCAAGAGAAAGAGAAAAAGCTTAGCAGCTGGGGGCCCGACCTGACGAGGGACACCGCGGCTGAGGATGTTCCTGAAACACATTTTATCTTCCATCTATCCCTCAAATAGGTGCAACTGCATAACTGCTTATAAATGATAAGTTGATTCAAATAGGTGTAAACTGCATTACTGCTTATAAATGATAAGTTGATTCAAAAGTGTGAAACTGATTAATGATAAGTTGATTCAAAAGAGTGTAACTGATTGATGATGAGTTGAGTCAAATATATATAATTGGTTAATGATAAATGAGTTCAAATATGTGCAAAAGGCAAAACTGAATAAGAGAAATTATAAGGGTAGTGTATGACTCCGGGTCAACACATCTGGTTGGACCTCGTAGTGTTAACGGTTTAACTGATACTGAAGTAGGCAACCAAATGCATTCATGTTTGACTGTAAAATTCTTACTCTGAAATGATTACTGAAGTAGGCCACCATACTAATGTTTGACTGTATAATTCTTACTCAGGGATGATTACTGAAGTAGGCTGATCATGTGTGCTAATGTTGATTGTATACCATATGTACAGTCATGAGAAAAAGTTAGGACACCCCCCAAAATATTAAGTTATTCTCTTAAAAATATGGACATATCAATATTTTATCTTCTTTCTAACAATATCTATAGATAAAGGGGATGTAATTGAACAAAAAACAATGAAAATGTAACTTTGTAATCATTTATTTAACGAAAAATTAACAATAATGCCAATTCCTACTGAGGAAAAAGTTAGGACACCCTATGCCCTAATAGCTAGTATTGCCCCCCTTGGCTGAAATAACCTCAATTAGACGTTTCTTATAACTGTCTACAAGTCTCTGACATCGATTGGGAGAACATTTTTCCCACTCCTCCTTGCAGAATTCTTTCAGCTGTGTGATGTTCGAGGGGTGTCTTGCATGCACAGCCAGTTTCAAATCAATCCACAGCATCTCAATAGGATTAAGATCCGGGCTTTGACTTGGCCATTCCAGAACTCTCAATTTCTTTTTCTTGAGCCATTCCTTGGTAGATTTACTGGAATGTTTTGGGTCATTGTCATGTTGCATGGTCCACATCCGCTTCAGCTTCAACTTTCGAACAGATGGTCTCACATTTTCCTCAAGTACCCTCTGATACAATACAGAATTCATAGTGGATTCTATGATGGTGAGCTGACCAGGCCCTGCTGCAGTAAAAGCAGCCCCAAACCATGACATTTCCACCCCCATGCTTCATAGTTGGTATGAGGTTCTTGTTCTCAAATGCTGTCTTGGTTTTGTGCCAAACATGTCTACTCTTACTGTGCCCAAATAGTTCAACTTTGGATTCATCTGTCCAAAGCACATTGTTCCAGAAGTTCTGGTCTTTCTCTAGGTGTTCTCTGGCAAACTTTAGTCTTGCCCTGATGTTTTTTTTTGACAGCAGGGGTTTCCTCCTTGCACACCTCCCATGTAATGCAAACTTGTTCAGTCTCTTTCTTATGGTGGATGCATGTACTTTGACATCAATTGTGGCAAGAGATACCTGTAGGTCCCGTGATGACATTCTGGGATTGTTGGAGACTTCTTTAAGCATCTTTCGGTCAGCTCTTGGGCTGAACTTGCTTGGGCGGCCTGACCTGGCCATGTTGGTGGTGGTTTTAAATGTTCTCCACTTGTAAATTATTTTCCGGACAGTGGAATGGCTAATTTCAAATTGTTTGGAGATCTTTTTATATCCCTTCCCAGACACATATGCATCTACAATTTTTCTTCTGAAGGCCTCAGAGAGCTCTTTTGATCTCGCCATGGTGATGCAACTCACTTCAACAATCAAGAGCAAACCAAACTAAATGTCTGAGGTTTAAATCCTCTGTAACGATGTTCTAATCATTTGCACCTGATGTGGTGCTCTTGATTATAATTTTAGACATTTTAAGTGGAACTAAATGTGGGGGTGTCCTAACTTTTTCCTCACAAGAAGATTGCATTTCTATTAATTACATTTTACCAATAATTTTTTTAATAATTTGTTTCAGTTGTATTTGTTTAGTTATATTACCTCAATTTTTCAATATTGTTCAAATGAATATCAAATGTCCATATGTTTGAATATGTTAAAGAAGACAAAGGTTTTCATAGGGTGTCCTAATTTTTTCTCATGACTGTACATACACATACACACACACACATACATACAGACACACACACATACATACACATACACACACACACCCACATACACATACACATACACACCCTCACACACACTCACACACACATACACACCCTCACACACACCCACACACACATACACACCCTCACACACACCCACACAGCCAGCAGAGGGAGGAAGTCAGCAAGATGATTTACATGACCAGTTCCTGGTCATAGTCCAGTTCATTACACACAACACAGAGAAAGAAGCAGATTCCTCTCAGGAGACAGAACCTTAACCTCGATAGTCACGCAAATACACAGAAGCTGATTTCCGTTACCAAAAGGTACGAATCTTACAGAAATATGACAGCGCTTATTTTTTTAGGTTGTTTTTATTGCTGTTGTTGTTGAGGTTATTTTTGTTCAAATGTGTAGCTCACGGTATGAGGAAACAAGTCAAGTACAGGACACAAAAGTCTTCATTGTTAGGCTATAGCCTCCCTGAACAACAGTGAACCAGGATGTGGGTTCATGTGTACACAAAGTCTTCATTAAAAAGGCTTAAAATATAAATATAAATACACAAGTTAGTCTGAAACATGGTTGAGTCTTCTAGAGGCTATTAAGTGTATTGTGTAGATAATGGTTTTACTTTAGGCTATAGCCTCCCTGAACAACAGTGAACCAGGATGTGGGTTCATGTGTACACAAAGTCTTCATTTCAAATGTCATTGATTGAAAAAGGCTTAAAATATAAATAAAAAATACACAAGTTAGTCTGAAACATGGTTGAGTCTTCTAGAGGCTATGAAGTGTATTGTGTAGATAATGGTTTTACTTTAGGCTATAGCCTCCCTGAACAACAGTGAACCAGGATGTGGGTTCATGTGTACACAAAGTCTTCATTTCAAATGTCATTGATTGAAAAAGGCTTAAAATATAAATATAAATACACAAGTTAGTCTGAAACATGGTTGAGTCTTCTAGAGGCTATGAAGTGTATTGTGTAGATAATGGTTTTACTTTAGGCTATAGCCCCCCTGAACAACAGTGAACCAGGATGTGGGTTCATGTGCTCACTGGTTTCAGAGGGAAACAAAAGGAGGAAATGAGAAGAGAAAGAACAGAGGCACATTGAAGGCTGTGAAAAAAATAAAATGAAACACATTCCCAATTCGCTGAAGTGCATGTAATAATATAATATATGCCATTTAGCTGACGCTTTTATCCAAAGCGACTTACATTGCAGTGAGTGCATATATTTCAGTATAGATGGTCCCAGCAGGAATCAAACCCACAACCTAAGCATTGTTAGCGCTGTGCTCTACTAACTGAGCCACAGAGGACCATCTGTTCTGTCATGCTCTCTTTGATTGCATCTGACCATGAGCATCAGACCAACCGAAAGCATTACAAACTCCTGTAGCGCCCCCTAGCGTGTCTGGCTATTAGTGTGGAGTGCGCTCCCCGAATTCCTATGTAGCGAGAGATCTCTCTCTCTAGTGTTAATTAATGCTCTAATGTAATTACCTATTATTACCTACTTGTTAGCATTTACCCCTCTTCACATTACCCCAATAATACCTACCATTAGGCTTTTAACTTAATGCAAAATGTCAGTAGTGACTATATAGCTAACGGAAATAAATCAATAAATGTATGTAACTATCATCTGTGCTTAGTTAAATAAGCCTTAGCTTTTAAAGTTACATTCATATTTTAACTATTTTAAATAGCTAACAATATTAATCATGTAATAAGCTTCTATAGAAATGTCACCAATAATCATTAATCAGCACTTTTACTTTAAATCAGGCAAATGTAAACCGTTTTTTCCATTAGCTTACTTTCAGTATCAAACTTATCAATATGATTAACCCAATGAAATGCAAGTCTTCAACAGAAATACATTTAAACTATTTACTGAAAAATATAGTATTTACATATAAACCGTTTGAGTATAAAAGTAAAAAAATGATTTGGTTAGGCTTTTAGCTTCTCAGTAAAGTATTTGACTTAATTTCTTTGAGAAACTAACAAAAAATTAACGGCTAATGCTAACGGCTATTAGGCATTAAATTACTAATTACTTAATTGCATTAATTAAGATCCCAGACGTGCCCCCATTTTATGTAGCGCCCCCTAGCGTGTCTGGCTATTAGTGTGGAGTGCGCTCCCCGAATTCCTATGTAGCGAGAGATCTCTCTCTCTCTAGTGTTAATTAATGCTCTAATGTAATTACCTAATTATTACCTACTTGTTAGCATTTACACCTTCACATTACCCCAAAGAAATGCAAGTCTTCAACAGAAATATGTTTCAACTATTTACTGAAAGATATAGTAGTTACATATAAACAGCATGAGTATAAAAGTAAAATGATTTGGTTTGGCTTTTCAAGTGCAATACAAATAAACACAATTCAGTTCAATGACCACACATTCACACACATTCAGTTTCACTTGAAGCTAAAGCTAAGCCGGCAAATGACTAAATAAATGCTCAATGATATGAATGGGTACCCAAACCGCAGGTCCCAGTCAAAGGAGGACACGTGGCAGGCCCGTAACGTTGCTTGGGATCGTGGAGACAAAATGGTCGCTTCGCGCCGTGGCGCAGCAAACAAAAGAAACTCACTGCCGTAGTGCTGGTCGTTGTCGTTCATCCACACCGCGGCAACGCGGTTCTGGCGATGCCGGTGGTTGAAGACGTCGTCCGACAGCAAAGCAGATAGGGTTCTGGAGATAAGTGCTTCCTCAGACGATGCACAAAAGGGCAACCGAGCAGGCTACTCGCTGGCAAAGTCCTCTTAGCTAACTCGCGCTGACTAGCCGTCCGCTCTTTCTCCTTGGTGAATACTCTAACTAATACTCTTCAAAACCGTCAACTATTACGCTGTAAACTTCAAGTAATATGTCTATAAACTCACTCTTCGTGCAGTCTTGAAACACATTTACTATACCCCGCATTAACTTGGTGTTTTACCAACTTCTAACGTTGCAGATCTCACTCATGTCCTTCTCTTTCTTCCTCCGGTCTCGTTCTCCTCGCGTTCTCCCAACGTCCGTCTTCCTCCCACTTCCTGACCTTTGACCCCCGACTCCTGATTGGTCCTCACTCCAGGTAAGTGCATTTGAACTAATACATATTTTTAATGCATGTAAACATTATTTAAACATTTTTTACATTCTGGAAAACATGTTTGAAGAGAAAATAAACAAAATAAAAATACAAAGAGTTTAGGAAATACCCAAAATTCCCATAGGGCTACATCTATAAAATACCTGAAAAACATGCAGTGTGCTTGAACCTCTGATCAGACACAAGCACTAGAATAGTCTCAGGAGTGCCAACGTTGCACGGCCTAAATCAATCAATGGTGTTCAGGGTTTATACCCACCTATTTAATCTATGGTGTTCAGGGTTTACCCACCTATTTAATCTATGGTGTTCAGGGTTTATACCAACCTATTTAATCTATGGTGTTCAGGGTTTACCCACCTATTTAATCTATGGTGTTCAGGGTTTATACCTACCTATTTAATCTATGGTGTTCAGGGTTTACCCACCTATTTAATCTATGGTGTTCAGGGTTTACCCACCTATTTAATCTATGGTGTTCAGGGTTTACTTACCTACTTAATCTATGGTGTTCAGGGTTTACCCACCTATTTAATCTATGGTGTTCAGGGTTTACTTACCTATTTAATCTATGGTGTTCAGGGTTTACCCACCTATTTAATCTATGGTGTTCAGGGTTTACTTACCTACTTAATCTATGGTGTTCAGTATTTACCCACCTATTTAATCTATGGTGTTCAGGGTTTATACCTACCTATTTAATCTATGGTGTTCAGGGTTTATACCTACCTATTTAATCTATGGTGTTCAAGGTTTACCCACCTATTTGATCTATGGTGTTCAGGGTTCATACCTACCTATTTAATCTATGGTGTTCAGGGTTCATACCTATCTATTTAATATATGGTGTTCAGGGTTCATACCTACCTATTTAATCTATGGTGTTCAGGGTTTATACCTACCTATTTAATCTATGGTGTTCAGGGTTTACCCACCCATTTAATCTATGGTGTTCAGGGTTTACCCACCTATTTAATCTATGGTGTTCAGGGTTTACCCACCTATTTAATCTATGGCTTTTTGTCACCATTATGGATCCTTTTTTTGTGCACTTTCTGGTTAACACCATTGATTGATTTAGGCCGTGCAGCGTTGGCACTCCTGAGACTATTCTAGTGCTTGTGTCTGATCAGGGGTTCAAGCACACTGCATGTTGTTCAGATATTTTAGATATTTAACAGTGCCTTTGCAAAGTATTCCGACCCCTTCACTTTTTCCACATTTTGTTGTGTTTTTGACTCAATTTAAAATGGATTAAACAAAAAGAATTTGCCATCAATCCACACACAATCCCCCAGAATGACAAAGCGAAAAACAATTTTTTAAATTTCAGTACATTTATTAAAACTGAAATACAGAAATACCTCATGTACATAAGTATTCAGACCGTTTGCTATGGCAGTCTTAAAATTAGCTAAAATGCAAACATGTCATCAACAAATCACTCAATAAGTTGAATTAAGTCCATCTTAATGCAGGCATAATAGTTCATGTCATATTGGAAAAAATATCTTTGTTTTTATAGCGTCTCTGATTTGCATAGGAATCAATTACACACTGTGTAGATTAGGATGTTCCGAAGACACTGTCCATGTTGTACTGACAGAGAAGGAGAGCTGTCTTCACATCCACTCCCTGCTACCTTACACACAGCAACGTAATTGTTACGGTTCCCCCTCCCAACCAACCCTCTGGCACCACCTCGAGGCCGCGGCGGTCATCACTGGAGCGTCTTCCCAGGTGACAGCGCACCTGTTCCCTATCGCCAATCAGCGCACTTGCTACCCATAGCCAATCACCTGCCGATAAGAACCCTGCCCGATCTTCTCTCCAGTGCCAGATCGTACTGTGTCCCTCGACACCCCGTCCTCCCTGGTGTTTCCCCTCGTCGACCCTTCCATGGACCTACTACTGGACCTCCCGGCCTGCCGAACCCCTGCTCGTCTGACTACCCGCCTGCCTGCCGAACCTCCGCTCGTCTGACTTCCCGCCTGCCTGCCGAACCCCTGCTCGTCTGACTAACGCCTGCCTTGCGAACCCCTGCTCGTCTGACTACCCGCCTGCCTGCTGAACCCCTGCTCGTCTGACTACCCGCCTGCCTGCTGAACCCCCGCTCATCTGACTACCCGCCTGCCTGCCGAACCCCTGCTCGTCTGACTACCGCCTGCCTGCCGAACCCTGGACCGACCCACTACCACTCTATCGGATTACCCCCCTCCTTCTCTCCCCTACCCCTTTCCCTTGTTATTATTATTAAATACGCCTTCGGGCTAATCATACCCCTGAGCGCCGTCTTTTGGTTCCGCCGCCGTTCATAGTGTAACAGTAATCCAGCATCACACCTCAAACACCCAATCTAACCAACTCTTATATACATACAGACACTCTCTCCTGTGTTATTCTCAGAGTTCATCATCAGTCTGATTTGATCATCTAATCATTCATCTGGACTGTCAGATGCATTTCCATCAAAAAAACTAAAAAACATGTAAGCTTCTATTTTTTGTCACTCTATTGCAGTCTATTTTACTATCAGATGCATTTTATTTAATATAATATAATATTATATATATATATATATATATATATATATATATATATATATATATATATATATATATATATATATATATATAAAAAATAATATAACTACACACAACAATCCTACACCCTACACACTGGGAGAGGGAACATCTGTACATCCAACATCTCAGTGAAAACACACCACTATCCAACTGCATCATGTTTTGATCCATCATCTTTGAGCCTTTGGTGTTCAGTGTGATCTCCCTGAGACTAGTTTACACAGGGTCACTGAACAGCCCCCAGACCAAAACCCAATCCCTGGGTAGAGGGGCTCAGTGAATGTGGAGTGGAATGTGTGCAGGAGGGTCCGTGTGTCAGAGGAGACGCTGTAGAAGGACAGAGTGCCGGCCGGCCAGTCCAGATACACTCCTACTCTGTGGGAGCCAGAGGAGGGGACAGGTATGACAGTCTCCTCATCATTGTGCCAGGTGGAGTAACTGTTACCAGAGCAGTACAGACTCCAGGACTTGTCATTGTATCCCAACAAACAGTCATGACCCCATCCTCTCCTGCTGATTCCTTTATATGTCACTCCTAAGAAAGCTCCTCCCCCACTACACTCTACCTCCCAGTAACAGCGCCCAGTCAGACCCTCTCTACACAGCACCTGTGGCCAGTAGTCAAATCTCTCTGGGTGATCAGGATACGGCTGCTCCTCTCTCCCCCGTGTCACCTTTCTGTTCTCCTCAGACAGAGAGAGGTCTCTGTGTGCTGTGTTTGGGTCCAGTGTGAGCTCACAGGCATCTGATTGAGAGGGCAAAAATAATCATCAAATCAATACAATTGAATAACTTACAATATTCACAATGTGATCTTGTTATGGTAACATTCGTTTTCTCTTCACAACACTCTTCACAAAATATTACTTGAATTAATTGAAATTGTTTTACAAGGGATACAACTAATTCACATTTACTAATATTTTAGATTTACATATGAATACAATACTGGTGCTCTGTTTGAACTCTGCTGTACCCTGGTTCTTGAGTAATATCACAGTCCTATTCTCTACAGCCTTGGTGACTTACATTTGATCAGCCCAGGTTTGAGCCTGCACTCTCCACCATGGTCCACACTATATCAACCACAGAAGAACCCACAGATGTTGAATGACACACTCACAATCATGTGGAAAATAGATACAGTGCATTAATCTCATTGATACGTCCAGCCACATATTCAGCCTTTACCTGAGTGTCTGTAGTTTACAGAGTGGATCTTTCTGTACAGCAGAGAGCAGCGCCAGTCCTGAGTCTCCTGGGTGATTGTAGCTGAGGTCCAGCTCTCTCAGGTGGGAGGGCTTAGACCTCAGAGCTGAAGCCAGAGAAACACAGCCTTCCTCTGGGACTCCACAGAATGACAACCTGGGGAAATAGTGTCACTCCATCTGATATCAAGAATCTGATTATTCCTCTCTAATGTACATGTGCAGCTTTAAATCCTCTTCATTTAGCAGTTGAAAGTCTAGAAACATTGTATTCAAGTGAAGAACATTCAAACTAGTGTGTTATAATGGCCTGAGATACTCATGCTTCTGCACCCCAAAAGACCTCACCTCAGTGTCTGTAGTTGACAGTGTGGACTCCCCAGTCCAGCAGAGAGCAGCTTCACCCCCCCGTCACCTAGATCATTATTACTGAGGTCCAGCTCTCTCAGGTGGCAGGAGTCTGAGCTGAGAGCTGATGCCAACGCTTCACAGCATCTCTCTGTGAGGTGACATCCATTCAGCCTGAATGAGGAATACAAATAAATACATCCAAACGATCACTGTGGTGCAAGAATTCATGAGTGAGAGTTATAGTTGCTCTCAACAGGGGAGCAAGCAACCATGGATACATTTGTAGTGACTGGATTTCTTCGTCTGGTATGATGTATTTGCTAGCTATTGGGTTAGTGCAGTATTGTGGAGTCCCATGAGCTGATCTAAGGCCAGGTGGGTCTGGATTTGAGGAAAGTAAAGTTATTGAGACAGTGAAGACAGAGCAGCCCCCTCTGCCACCGCGCGTGCGCGCACACACACACACACACACACACACACACACACACACACACACACACACACACACTATATAGTAATTGATTGGAAGATAATGTCCTTTGTCTGTCTCAATTATTGAGCCTTTTTCTGAAAGTATCATTGATTCCATAGAATGATAATGTAACAGACACTCAGGAATGATCTCAGACCTCACCTCAGTGTCTGTAGTTGACAGTGTGGACTCCCCAGTCCAGCAAAGAGCAGCTTCACCCCCCCGTCACCTAGATCATTATGACTGAGGTCCAGCTCTCTCAGATGGCAGGAGTCTGAGCTGAGAGCTGAGGCCAACGCTTCACAGCATCTCTCTGTGAGGTGACATCCATTCAGCCTGAATGAGGAATACAAATAAATACATGCAGCCAAACGATCATTGTGGTGCATTATGATAAGAATTCAAAATTCAAGCCAATCACAGGCAGGTTTGTAGTCATTGTATTTCTAAGTGTGGTATATTTGCTAGCTATTAGGTTAGTGCAGTATTGTGTGGCCCCCTCAGCTGATCTAAGGCCAGATTGTTCATGAATTGAGGAGAGTAACGGTATTCAGAGAGTTCCCCCCCCCCCCATTAATTTCTTTATGATCAGTATTATACTCGTTTATGATTTTATGTAATAACAGTATGAATCAAGACAGCCAGTCAGGTTGACACCGGTTATATCTTTCCCCTGGGTTATATCTGTTGGTGGGTGTTACGTTCCCACTCCTATATGTGCGTTTCCTTGTTGTGTTTTGTGTTTCCTTCTGTTTTTCCCTTACCCTGTCACTCTACATTCAGGTGTCCGTCAGCAATTGGCCATTCGTCCCCATCATTCATCACCATTCCTGACCAATCAGAGGGCTGTCCGTGTCATTTAAAAGCTCCGCTGGACTTCCCCTCGGGAGTTGACCCATTTGTACCGTAGTCTTATGTTTGCTGTCAATTCGCTGTTGCCTGTTTGATCGAAACCTCCAACGTACTTGTTTACATTTAGTTTTCTTTTGGTATATTTACGTCATTGTTTACGTATTGTTTTTTTCTCAATATGTGTCTGTCTGTTAAATGTACGCCATAGGGGTGAGGTGAATAGGTAAGAGACTCATGGTTTTACATTTCCAACACATAGGCTCATCTCTGTTACAATTCACCAGGTTAGGAGTGGGTGCCGCCCCATGTGCAGTGGGGGAAATAATTATATGATCCCCTGCTTATTTTGTTAGTTTGCCTGATTACTAAGAAATGAGCGGTCTATAATTTTTATGGTACTTTTATTTTAGCAAATAGACACAGAATATCAACAAAAAAAGTCCAGAAAAACATATTATATAAAGTTATAAATTAATTTGCATTTGATCAAAGGAAATAAGTATTTGATCCCCAAGCAAAACATGCCTTAGTACTTGGTGGAGAAACCTTTGTTGGCAAGCACAGAAGTCAGACGTTTCTTGTAGTTGGTCACCAGGTTTGCACACATCTCAGGAGGGATTTTGGTCCACTCCTCTTTACAGATCCTCTCCAAATCCTGAAGGTTTCAAGGCTTTTGTTTGGCAACTCGAAGCTTCAGCTCCCTCCACAAATTTTCTATAGGATTACGGTCTGGAGACTAGCTAGGCCACTCCATGACCTTAGTGTGCTTATTCTTGAGCCACTCCTTTGTTGCCTTGGCCGTATGTTTTGGGTCATTGTCATGCTGGAAGACCGATCCACGACCCATCCCCAGTGCTCTGGCTGAGGGAAGGAGGTTCTCGTCCAAGATCTTGCGGTACATGGCCCCGTCCATTGGCCCCTCAATGCAGTGAAGTCGTCCTGTACACTTAGCATAGAAACAACCCCAAAGCATAATGTTTCCACCTCCGTGTTTGACGGTGGGGATGGTGTTCTTGGGATTGTAGCATTCAGCATTTCTCTCCCTCCAAACACGAAGAGTCGAATTTATGCCAAAGAGTTCAATTTTGGTCTCATCTGACCACATCACCTTCTCCTAAGCCTTCTCTGAATTATTTAAGTGTTCATTGGCAAACTTCAGATGGGCCTATACATGTGCCTTCTTGAGCAGGGGGACCTTGCGGGCACTGCAGGATTTCAATCTGTTACGGTGTAGTGTGTTACCAATGGTTTTCTTGGTGACTGTGGTCCCAGCTGCCTTGAGATCATTACCAAGCTCCTCCCGTGTAGTTCTGGGCTGATTCCTCACCCTTCTCATGATCATCCTTACCCCACGAGGCGAGATCTTGCATGGAGCTCCAGGCCGAGGGCGATTGATCGTTATTTTGTATTTCTTCCATTTTCTAATAATTGCACCAACAGTTGTCTCCTTCTCACCAAGCTTCTTGCTGATGGTCTTGTAGCCCATTCCAGCCTTGTGCAGGTCTACAACTCTTACCCTGATGTCCTTTGAATGTTCTTTGGTCTTGCCCATGGTGGTGGAGAGGTTGGAATGGAAGAGATTGATTCTATTTACAGATGTCTTTTATACCCATAACAAGCAGAGATTGGGAGTACTTTCTTAAAGTGACAGGAGTAATCTGTGTGCCTCATGGGCATATAACCGGTCTGTATGAGCCAGAATTCTTGCTGGTTTGTAGGGGATCAAATACTTATTTCCTTCGATCAAATGCAAATGAATTTATAACTTTATATAATGTGTTTTTTCTGGAGTTCTTTGTGATATTCTGTCTCTATTTGTTCAAATAAAAGTACCATAAAAATTATAGACCGCTCATTTCTTTGTCATCGGGCAAACTAACAAAATCAGCAGGGGATCAAATAATTATTTCCCCCACTGTATGTTCTAGTCTAGTGTAGCATAGCACTTTAGCATAGCCCTGGTAGTATAGCTTACTATTGCACTAGTTTAGGACATCACCTTTGTTTATGATTTCTTTGCTTTGGCACAGCTCATAGTTTCCTTTTCTCCTTGGCATGTGTCTTGTGTTGTGTTTTTCCCCGAGGAAATAAATAACTGTACATAGTTTACATTGTAGTTTGTGGTTGTTTAATTCCTACAATAAGTCCGATGCACTACCTTTTTGTTGCGACTCCTCTACCACCCCTAGACGTAGACGAGTTGTCATCTGGAGTCGTAACAGTGGGGATGTGCTGAGTCAGCTGCAAGGCCATCCTGACCTAAAGGTCGGCTTCTTGTTTTTGAACTGTGCATGTGTTGCTGTCTCTATGAAATGGTTACTCAAAAACACCCCATCTGAGATAGGTAAGACGGTATCCTTCATCGCTTTTTTTTAAATTATGAAAAACGCTCATATTGTGGAGCTTATATTGATTTATTTATCTTTTTGGAGGGGAAAGTAGTCCTAGGTTAAGGGTGCATGATGACGGTCTGGGAGTTCACAAAAGAAAAAGGTGGAATACAAATAAAGTGGTAGGCCTAATGTAGTCACAGTTAAGAGTTTAGGAATTGATAGGAAGATCATGTTAATGTTCTGTCTCCATCATTGAGTTTTGCAGAGCAAGTTTAATTGATAATGTAACACACTTAGGAATCATGTGTCTGACAACAAGAATAGTCTCAGACCTCACCTCAGTGTCATTATAATAAGAATTCATGAGTGAGAGTTATATTTGCTCTCAACATGGGAGCAATTAACCATAGATACATTTGTAGTCACTGGATTTCTACATCTGGTATAATGTATTTGCTAGCTATTGGGGTAGTGCAGTATTGTGTGAGCTGATCTAAGGCCAGGTGGGTCAGGATTTGACGAGGGGAAACATATTCACAGGGTGCAGACAGAGCAGCCCCCCGCCACCACACGCACGCATGCACGTACGCACGGACGCACATTATATTGTAATTGATTGGAAGATAATGTGCATTGTCTGTCTCAATTATTGAGCCTTTCTGTGCAAGTATCATTGATTCCATAGAATGATAATGTAACACACTTAGGAATGATGTGTCTGACAACAAGAATAGTCTCAGACCTCACCTCAGTGTCTGTAGTTGACAGTGTGGACTCCCCAGTCCAGCAGAGAGCAGCTTCACCCCCCCGTCACCTAGATCATTATTACTGAGGTCCAGCTCTCTCAGGTGGCAGGAGTCTGAGCTATGAGCTGAGGCCAACGCTTCACAGCATCTCTCTGTGAGGTGACATCCATTCAGTCTGAATGAGGAATACAAATAAATACATGAAGCCAAACGATCACTGTGGTGCAAGAATTCATGAATGAGAGTTATACTTGCTCTCAACAGGGGAGCAAGCAACCATGGATACATTTGTAGTCAATGGATTTCTACGTCTGGTATAATGTATTTGCTAGCTATTGAGTTAGTGCAGTATTGTGTAGTCCCATGAGCTGATCTAAGGCCAGGTGGGTCAGGATTTGAGGAGGGCAACATGTTCAGAGAGTGAAGACAGAGCAGCCCCCCCTGCCACAACGCACACACACACACACACACACACACATTATATAGTAATTGATTGGAAGATAATGTCCATTGTGTGTCTCAATTTTTGAGTTATTCTGTGAAAGTATCATTGACTGCATAGAATGATAATGTAACAGACACTTAGGAATGATGTGTCTGATAACAAGAATAGTCTGAGACCTCACCTCAGTGTCTGTAGTTGACAGTGTGGACTCCCCAGTCCAGCAGAGAGCAGCTTCACCCCCCCGTCACCTAGATCATTATGACTGAGGTCCAGCTCTCTCAGGTGGCAGGAGTCTGAGCTGAGAGCTGAGGCCAACGCTTCACAGCATCTCTCTGTGAGGTGACATCCATTCAGCCTGAATGAGGAATACAAATAAATACATGAAGCCAAACGATCACTGTGGGGCATTATGATAAGAATTCATGAGTGAGAGTTACAGTTGCGGAAGCAACAGGGTAGCAATTAACCATGGATACATTTGGAGTCACTGGATTTCTACGTCTGGTATAATGAATTTGCTAGCTATTGGGTTAGTGCAGTATTGTGGAGTCCCATGAGCTGATCTAAGGCCAGGTGGGTCAGGATTTGAGGAGGGCAAACATATTCAGATAGTGCAGACAGAGCAGCCCCCCCTCCCACCACACACACACACACACACACACACACACACACACAGTAATTGATTGGAAGATAATGTACATTGTCTGTCTCAATCATTGAGCCTTTCTGTGCAACTAACATTGATTCCATCGAATTAAAATGTAACCGACACTTAGGAATGATGTGTCTGACAAAAAGAATAGTCTGAGACCTCACCTCAGTGTCTGTAGTTGACAGTGTGGACTCCCCAGTCCAGCAGAGAGCACCTTCACCCCCCCGTCACCTAGATCATTATTACTGAGGTCCAGCTCTCTCAGGTGGCAGGAGTCTGAGCTGAGAGCTGAGGCTAACGCTTCACAGCATCTCTCTGTGAGGTGACATCCATTCAGCCTGAATGAGGAATACAAATAAATACATGAAGCCAAACGATCACTGTGGTGCATTATGATAAGAATTCATGAGTGAGAGTTACAGTTGCGGGAGCAACAGGGGAGCAATTAACCATGGATACATTTGAAGTCACTGGATTTCTACGTCTGGTATAATGTATTTGATAGCTATTGGGTTAGTGCAGTATTGTGTAGTCCCATGAGTTGATCTAAGGCCAGGTGGGTCAGGATTTCAGGAAAGTAAAGTTTTTCAGACAGTGCAAACAGAGCAGCCCCCCTGCCACCACACACACACACACACACACACACACACACACACACAAACACACAAACACAAACACAAAAACAAACACACACATTATATAGTAATTGATTGGAAGATAATGTGCATTATCTGTCTCAATTATTGACCCTTTCTGTGTAAGTATTATTGATTCCATAGAATGATAATGTAGCACACTTAGGAATGATGTGTCTGACAACAACAATAGTCTCAGACCTCACCTCAGTGTCTGTAGTTGACAGTGTGGACTCCCCAGTCCAGCAGAGAGCAGCTTCTCCCCCCCGTCACCTAGATCATTATTACTGAGGTCCAGCTCTCTCAGGTGGCAGGAGTCTGAGCTGAGAGCTGAGGCCAACGCTTCACAGCATCTCTCTGTGAGGTGACATCCATTCAGCCTGAATGAGGAGTACAAATAAATACATGTAGCCAAACGATCACTGTGGTGCAAGAATTCATGAGTGAGAGTTATAATTGCTCTCAACAGGGGAGCAAACAACCATGGATACATTTGTAGTCACTGGATTTCTCCTTCTGATATAATGTATTTGGTAGCTATTGGGGTAGTGCAGTATTGTGTGAGCTGATCTAAGGCCAGGTGGGTCAGGATTTGACGAGGGCAAACATATTCACAGGGTGCAGACAGAGCAGCCACCCCGCCACCACACGCACGCACGCACGCACGCACGCACGCACGCACATTATATAGTAATTGATTGGAAGATAATGTGCATTGTCTGTCTCAATTATTGAGCCTTTCTGTGCAATTATCATTGATTCCATAGAATGATAATGTAGCACCTTAGGAATGATGTGTCTGACAACAAGAATAGTCTCAGACCTCACCTCAGTGTCTGTAGTTGACAGTGTGGACTCCCCAGTCCAGCAGAGAGCAGCTTTACCCACCCGTCACCTAGATCATTATTACTGAGGTCCAGCTCTCTCAGGTGGCAGGAGTCTGAGCTGAGAGCTGAGGCCAACGCTTCACAGCATCTCTCTGTGAGGTCACATCCATTCAGCCTGAATGAGGAATAAATACAAGCATTAAGTCATTTTGACTCAGAGAAAAATGTACATATGTGATGTGTTCTATCATTTCCAGTTGCATGTCGCCGCACCTAATTACCATATAATTACATTTTCGTCCAAAACCCTTACATGGGCTGTTTTGGGATTTTAACATATTTCACTAGAACAACATGTTTTCTAATCATTTCACTTCGTTTTAAAGGTGAAATCATCATGTATCCATACTTTTCATGCCTTAAATGATGGATAGAGCGTTCAGTTCTAGATGAGTGGCAAGCTTCTTAAAACAGCAGTGTAAACTCACTGGCAAACAACTCACTCACTCCACTTTCACTAAAATAAAGCTGACAAACTCATTAGCTGAACTGTGAACACAGCCTGCCATGTTATTATATATGCTACCTATGTTATTTGCTTAATGTCTGACCAAAAGTCTTCATTTGAGCCGCAGTGTGAGTATCCGTGGTACCGTGAGTGGAATGCAGTTTATAACCCAAGTATCAATACGGTGTTTTGTCCATCTACTTACAGTGCCGTCTTAGAGGCTGTGACCACTTGCAGCAGCCTCAGAAGACCCTCTTCTGATCTGGAGTACTTCTTCAGGTCAAACACATCCAGCTCTTCTTCTGAAGTCAGCAACACAAAGACCAGAGCTGACCACTGTGCAGGTGAGAGTTGGGTTTCTGAGAGACGTCCTGAGCTCAGGTAGCTTTGGATCTCCTCCACTAGAGAATGGTCATTCAGCTCATTCAGACAGTGGAACAGATTGATGCACCTTTCTGGAGAGGGATTCTTTCTGATCTTCTTCTTGATATACTTGACTGTTTCCTCATTGGTCTGTGAGCTGCTTCCTGTCTGTGTCAGAAGGCCTCGTTGGAGATTGGACTGATTGGACTCCAGTGAGAGGCCCAGGAGGAAGCGCAGGAAGAGGTCAAGGTGACCATTCTCACTCTGTAAGGCCTTGTCCACTGCACACTTGTGCAAGTCAACCAGAGGTTTCTGTCTGAGTGATGACCAAAACTTCCAGTGTGAGGATTTGTCCAGTGGATTCTCATTGCTGTTGCTGAATGTGAGGAACACATATAAAGCAGCAAGAAACTCCTGGATGCTCAGATGCACAAAGGTGAACACCGGACTCCGCATGGTCTTCCCCTCCATCTTAAAGATCTGAGTGCATAAACCTGAGTACACTGACGCCTCTCTGACATCAATGCCACTCTCTCTCAAGTCTTCCTCATAGAAGATCAGATGTCCCTTCTGCAGCTGACGGAATGCCAACTGTCCAAGCTGAAGAATGACTTTAACTTTGGAAGTCTTCGCTTCATTCATTTTCTCAATCTGAGATTCCAGGAAGTGTGTGTACATCTCAGTCAGAGTCTTGGGTAGCTCTCCTCTCCCTGCTCCACCCAAAAGTCTCATTAGAACACTGGCTATGAGCCAACAGAACATTGGTATGTGGCACATGATGTGGAGGCTCCTTGATGACTTCACATGGACGATGATTCTTTTGGCCAGGTTCTCATCACTGATTCTTTTCCTGAAGTAGTCCTCCTTCTGTTTTTCATCAAACCCCCGTATCTCTGTCCATTGGTCAATGTACTGACGAATCTGCTTGGCTGCAGCAGGTCGGGAGGTTATCCAGATGAGGGCAGAGGGGAGGAGCTCTCCTGCGATGAGGTTTGTGATCAGGACATCAATGGAGGCCGGCTTTGTCTCGTCTCTCAGAACTTTTTGGAAGTTCAGAGGCAGTCGACTCTCATCCAGGCCATCAAAGATGAACAGAATATTATATTCCTTTCCCAGAGTCTTGATTGGTTTCATTTCAGGGAAGGATGCATGAAGCATTTCAATCAGACTGCGGTCTTCTTCTTCTTTGTCAGGATTCATTTGGCGAAAAGGAAGTAGAAACAAGAAATCAATGTGCTTGTTCTCATTTCCTTCTGCCCAGTCCAGAACAGTCTTCTGCACACAGAACGTCTTTCCCACTCCAGCGATGCCAAGCGTCAGCACTTTTTTTTTTTGGTCAGGCCGGGGTTTGAATATGTCGCTGGTCTTGATGGTCTTTTCTGTGGCTGGGGTTATGGATTGAATATGTGTGACTTCATGCTCAGTACTGACCCCTCCCCAGGCCCCCTCGATCATGTGCAGATCGGTGTAGATGTTGTTTAGATCGATGCGATTACCTTCCGTTGACGTCCCCTCATGTATCTTATTAACCCTCTCCTTGTAAGAGGATTGCAGGTCGTCTCGAACTGCAACACAGAGTTCATTCTTCAATATTGTCAATATTGTGATTTTTATCAATATAATTGTGATTACTATCATTGAAATCTAATTCATCATTACCTCTTTTACTAGACCTCAGATGCAGGTTAGAATGTGAATGTGTGTGTGTGTGTGTGTTGATATTGTTATTAATCAGAATGAGTTGCTTTTGCATTCATTTATACAAATTCAGTCTTTTAACTCTGACAACACAAAGGTGGAACTGACCTTTATTCCATTTCAGTTTGTCTCGACCTGACAGTTGCTCTGTATCTGGAAAAAACAACAATTCAGTTATTCTTCTATGATATTGTCATCATATCTCATTGTTGTTATACTGATCACTTTTATTATCACTAGTAATCAACCCAATCAACACTATATGATGAGAAGCCAGCTAGAACATGAAAACAGGCATAGCTCCAATGTGTTTGTGTGTGTGCAACCGACACAGATGACAACCTTTTGGTCTTTGAGAAGACATCCAAGGATACATCATCGAGGACTAAAGTATGAGACACAGAAGCAGCTACTACAACACTGGCCTGATGAGGATGCAGGGGAAACCTTCTGCTCTTGACTTGGTTGACAATTCTGTGTCACATTCACAATGTACAAAATGGCTGCCATAGGTAAGGACATACTTATTTTGACTGTTAAAGCGAAGTCACAATTGGCTGAACGGTATGTATCAGGTGTCATGCTGCCAGAAGCTGTATGCCACCGAAAAAGCCAGCAATTGGTGCATGTGGGATTATTTAAACTTTGGGAGTGACTTTTTCACTTTTTCAATTCAGTAACACTCACCCCTCTGAACTCACTCCACAGCGACCCCAGCCGTTGACCTAAGCACACAGTATGGCTTCTTCGTACACAAGCTAACACAAATCTCAAATCTGTGTCCTCTGTATTGCCAACACACTTTACTGCCCACCGAAGCACCCAATGTTAACCAGCTACGCCACAGATCAGCTGAATGGCACGGATGGGTGTATTTCAACTTGAGGAGTGACTTTATCATCTCAACTCGGTTACATACAAAGGCTTTTACACTGCTAGGCTTGAACACACTGTGGACCTGATTGCTAGTGCAGTTAGACAGGTGTTGCTATCAATAGTCACAATTCACAAGCATTCCCATGTGATGGCAAGTTGGTTTATTGAGAATGGTGACAAGATTTTTACTAATGTGCCGAATACATCAAATATTGTTGTTATGCAGAAATGTTTTTTTTTCCAAACCAGGTATTTATGTATGTATCTATGTATGTTAGTATATATGTACATATGTTGGGATGTATGTATGCATATATGTATGTTTGTATGCATGTATATTTTAATATGTATTAATATCTATGTATGTATGTATGTATGTATGTATGTATGTATGTATGTATGTACGTCTGTATTTATGTATGTATGTTTGTATGCATGTATGTATTAATATGTATGTATGTATGTATGTATGTATGTATGTATGTATGTAAGTACGTTAGTATGTATGTATGTATGTATGTATGTATGTATGCATCTATGTTAGTATGTTTGTATATGTGTATGTTATTTTGTATGTATGTATGTATGTATCTATGTACGTATGTACGTCTGTATTTATGTATGTATGTTTGTATGCATGTATGTATTAATATGTATGTATGTATGTATGTATGTATGTATGTATGTAAGTACGTTAGTATGTATGTATGTATGTATGTATGTATGTATGTATGTATGTATGTATGTATGTTTGTATGCATGTATGTGTTAATATGTAAGTATGTAAGTAAGTATGTTAGTATGTATGTATGTATGTATTAATATGTATGTATGTATGTATGTATGTATGTATGTATGTATGTATGTATGTACGTATGTATGTATGTTAGTATGTATGTATGTATGTATGTATGTATGTATGTATGTATGTTAGTAGGTATGTATGCATATATGTATGTTTGTATGCATGTATGTATTAATATGTATGTATGTATGTATGCATGTTAGCATGTATGTTATTATGTATGTATATATGTATGTATGTATGTATGTATGTATGTATGTATATACTGTATGTGCATACGTGCATGCGTTTGTGCGTGTGTGAAATGTTAGTATGTTTGTATATGTGTATGTTATTTTGTATGTATGTACATATGTACATATGTATTTATGTATGTATGTTAGTATGCATGTATGTATTTATGTATGTATGTATGTATGTATGTATGTATGTATGTATGTATGTATGTATGCATGTATGCATGTATGCATGTATGTATGTACATATGTTAGTATGTATGTATGCATGTTAGCATGTATGTTATTATGTATGTATGTATGTATGTATATATACTGTATGTGCATACGTGCATGCGTTTGTGCGTGTGTGAATGTGTGGCTGTGTCTGTCTGTCTTTAACATGAATGGAACTCACCTGTGATATGTTCATATTCTCTCTTTAATGTTTCAGCGAGCTGGTTCTGGTTCATCTTCCTCAGGATCTCCAGTGTGATCTCCACAGCCTCGTCATGGCCGTAGGTGTCCACCAGCTTATCCACAGTGTCCAGCTTGTCAGCTCCATCCAGTTGGCTTGTTGGGATGTGATGGAAGCCTTCTGGTATGTTCTTAGTCAGGTACCATATAAACAACTTCAGGTCTGTCGTGACCAGCTCCTCCAAAGTATTCAGCAGCAGCTCAGAGACAGCAGCCATTGTGGATCGCTGAGAATACATGAACAAATGAGCTGTAGGTGTGGAGATGGTTTGGTTTGACCACCACTGGCCAAGTGCTCCATGGCTGAATGTGTGGTTGCTCTAAGTTGTGTACAATGTTTACAGTCTTGGTTTATCACCTCTGTGCTGTCATCAACTGATTTTGGATCACTGAGAATAACACATGAGAGCAGGTGAGCTGTCATGCTGACTACCTACCAGCAGGTGAGCTGTCATACTGACTACCTACCAGCAGGTGAGCTGTCATGCTGACTACCTACCAGCAGGTGAGCTGTCATGCTGACTATCTACCAGCAGGTGAGTCGAACAGAGAAAACCAGGAACATGTTGAGCTACCTTCCATAATTTTTTATCTTTCTTTTGATTCATGACATTCTGTAAGAAGAACCAATGAATACCCTGATATCCAGTGTTACCCTGTTGAATGTTCTTATTCTGAACTAATGCCTTTTTTCCAATTAAAAATATTTTAAAAAACAACAGTACCTCATCACGAGTGTGATTCTAAATCACCTCCACTACATTCACCCCCCTTTGAACTCCCACATGAAGGAGAGGTAAGGAGTGCACATTTCAGGATGATGGGTAGAGAATCTGAAGCACACAGAGTATCTCTGACCCTGACCCAGAAGACTCCATCAGCTTCAACTATGAAGTTTCTCTGAATGTACAAAAGGAAATGGTGAGGGGGTGGGGGGTTTCCTGTTGCCACAGAGCTGATGTCAGAGAATTGCAGGGCTGACTGTGTGGTATTCTCCTCATGTACACGACAACATTTACAATAAAGTATCAATCAATCAGACTTTACTTGTACAGCACACTTCATAAACACTTTAACACAATGTCCTTCACAGAGAGAATAAATAATTAAAAGGGAAAGGTGCTATAGAAACACAGGTGGATAAAAACAAATTAGATAAAGTATTTTAGTCATTAAAAGAGGGGCTGCAGGGATGTCATTGATTTTTCTCCTCCTCATTTTCAATAAATGCAGCTGAGAAGAAGACTTGAGTTTGGAAGTGTGGTTTGATGCCACAGCCAACGCCCAAAATGGGTCTCAGGGTGAATCAGGACATAACAATTCACTGCCAAGCATGCTCTGTTCTCAAGAAGTGCTCTGTTCTCTTTGTTTTGAACATGTTGGTGCTGGGATGTATGCATATGACTACTACCAAAGACACATAGACCACTTTAAACAGAAAAAGTAGGTTTTCTGTTCAGTTCCTCTTTCTAACCAGCAATGAACGGCACAGTTTGAGTTGACTGTAGAGACTAATGCAATGCAGTCAAATTAATAATTTAGGTCAAATGAATTAATTAATGTTAAGACAAAACATACCCAAAAACTAAATCCAACAAATGAAAAAATCAAGGCTTGAAAGGTATGTATCAAATCAGCAAAACAATCACAAAAGGTCCAAATAAAATTAGAAATGTACCAGTTTTTTGACATCCCGACATAAACAATAGGTACTAGTGCACACTTCAGGATGAAGGTAAAGAATCTGAATCCATCACACAGTATTGAGTATCTCTGCTCTGACCCTGACCCAGAAAACTCAACTATGATCAAACACAATCAGCTTAAATATCACAAAAAGTCCACCTAAAATTAGAACCGTACCTGTTTGATCTGCCTATCACTCCTCTCTGCAGCCCCCCATCGCTGTGAACACAATAAACTGGTCCTTATTGGTCTCTTCCAGCACACTGGCTGACAGAGGCTCAGGTCTCACTCTTCACAAGGTGCTTTAATGAACGTCTTGGTGTTCAACAAGTCTGGTCCTCTGATAACAGTCCTATGTCGCAACATTGTTCCTGTAACTCTCTTGCCTCATAGGGGAACTGAACTCTGTGGTCAGAGTCGTGTCACGTACACAGAGTGATGGAAAAACCCTGCTTCAATAGTAGTTCAGCTGATATCAAACATTCAAGCAGGACTCAGGTATTTAAAGGATGAAATAGGATACAGGTATTTAAAGACTTTATTTGATAAAGGATGAAACTTCAACCAAACTACAGAAGAACCATTTATTGGAGAGCAGGGAGGAGGACACACACACACACACACACACCCACCCACATACACATACACACACACACACACACACACACACACACCCCCCCCCCCACACACACACACACACACACACACACACACAGACACACACACACAGACACACACACACACACACCTCCCTCACTAGAATATAACTAATTTGCCTCAAATTTGAAACTGAATGATAATTTCATGGGTTGGACTCACTGTGCATCAAGGTCTCTACAAGGCTCAACAGAAACAGTTGTCTGCTTTCTACTCTGAGTCGGTGCGTACGCCATATCGACTCGGATCGATTGTTAGCAGTGTCGACAGTAGACAACCAGAGACACACTACTCTGCACACGTCACATCATGGTGAAGACATTCAATATTGGCCCTTGCAGATATCCTCTCTGACACACATCAATCAGGACCCCTACCAGGTGTAAGCAGGGACTCTGGGTCTCCATCCATCTTCCTCATGGTAGATGTTTCATGTCAAGTTGTTGATGGTCTCTTTCTATGATGACTGTTGTAGTGTAAAACTCCAGCCCCATCTGGATTGTTTGAATCCATAGCTATTCCACCATGGATTTCATGATCCCAAGTTGACATGTAATAAAAAATAAAAAACAAAAAACAATCAATCAAGTTTATTGATCCCTTGAAGTCTCATGCATAGCGAGCAGCGCTCATTATATGTGTTTCTTTGTCACTTTCTGTCACAGTAAAATAATTAAATCATTAACTTTTAATGATAAAAAGCTGTTTTTGGTCTTTCTGTTTTTATTTGGACAAGCATTCACTGTTTCAATATGTAAACTGACACAGATTATTCATTCTAGTGAGACCACATGTTGACAGGGCCTACACACACCTGTATAACTATTGACAGAGCCTACACACACCTGTATAACTATTGACAGGGCCTACACACACCTGTATAACTATTGACAGAGCCTACACACACCTGTATAACTATTGACAGGGCCTACACACACCTGTATAACTATTGACAGGGCCTACACACACCTGTATAACTATTGACAGGGCCTACACACACCTGTATAACTATTGCAAGATATACGGTATTGTATGGATTGTAAGTTAAATAAATATCTACTATTAATAGCTTCCATAGAGTATTTTATTTTCTAAATGAAATGAAATGATTTCTCCATCATAAGGCCCCACATGTTTCCATTAACATTGACACCAAAACCCTTGTGATGCATCTGATCCCCGAAATCACACTTTCACACCTGGATTGAACCACCAGATACATCAGACGTCATTTGCAGCTACGACAGGCCTTATGGGTAGTGAAGTCTAAACTACAACAGGCCTTATGGGTAGTGAAATCTAAACTACAACAGGCCTTATGGGTAGTGAAGTCTAAACTACAGCAGGCCTTATGGGTAGTGAAGTCTAAACTACAACAGGCCTTATGGGTAGTGAAGTGTAAACTAAGCATTTCAATCATGCTTTAGACCAGGAGACAGGACTATTTCAGCGACATTCTTTGTAATCAATGATATTGTCTGTGCCCTTGATAAAAAGCAGCATTGTGCTGCCTTGTTTAATGATCTATCAAAAGCTTTTGATCCGGTGGATCATTCACATAAGTCAGTGTGTCATTGCTGACAATGTACAAAATACACATAATACAAATAAGCAGTAGTGCAATGTCAAGACAATAAGTGACATAAGTACGAGACAAGTGAGACATGTTGGAGACACGTAAGACAATAGCAGTGTGATTGACGGTAGCTAGTTCATACAGTAGCAGTGTGATTGACTGTAGCTAGTTTATACAGTAGCAGTGTGATTGACTGTAGCTAGTTCATACAGTAGCAGTGTGATTGACTGTAGCTAGTTCATACAGTAGCAGTGTGATTGACTGTAGCTAGTTCATACAGTAGCATTGGGACTGTAGCTAATTCATACAGTAGCAGTGTGATTGACTGTAGCTAGTTCATACAGTAGCAGTGTGATTGACTGTAGCTAGTTCATACAGTAGCAGTGTGATTGACTGTATCTAGTTCATACAGTAGCAGTGTTATTGACTGTAGCTAGTTCATACAGTAGCAGTGTTATTGACTGTAGCTAGTTCATATAGTGTAGCATTGGGACTGTAGCTAGTTCATATAGTAGCAGTGTGATTGACTGTAACTAGTTCATACAGTAGCAGTGTGATTGACTGTTGTTAGTTCATACAGTAGTCATGTGATTGTAGCTAGTTCTAGCGATAGTCAGTCACACTGCTACTGTATGAAATAGCTACAGTCGCTAGTTAATATAGTGTATCATTGGGACTGTAGCTAGTTGATACAGTAGCAGTGTGGTTGACTGTAGCTAGTTCATACAGTAGCAGTGTGATTAACTGTAGCTAGTTTATATAGTGTAGCACTGGGACGGTAGCTAGTTCATACAGTAGCAGTGTGATTGACTGTAACTAGTTCATACAGTAGCATTGTGATTGACTGTAGCTAGTTCATATAGTAGCAGTGTGATTGACTGTAGCTAGTTCATACAGTAGCAGTGTGATTGACTGTAGCTAGTTCATACAGTAGTCATATCATTGTAGATAGTTCTAGCAACAGTCAGTCACACTGCTAATGTATGAGCTAGCTACTGTCGCTATTTCATATAGTGTATCATTGGGACTGTAGCTAGTTCATACAGTAGCAGTGTGATTGACTGTAGCTAGTTCATACAGTAGCATTGGGACTGTAGCTAGTTCATACAGTAGCAGTGTGATTGACTGTAGCTAGTTCATACAGTTGCAGTGTGATTGACTATAGCTAGTTCATACAGTAGAAGTGTGATTGACTGTAGCTAGTTCATACAGTAGCAGTGTGATTGACTGTAGCTAGTTCATACAGTAGTCAAATGATTGGAGATAGTTCTAACAACAGTCAGTCACACTGCAACTGTATGAACTAGCTACTGTCGCTAGTTAATATAGTGTATCATTGGGAGTGTAGCTAGTTCATACAGTAGCAGTGTGATTGACTATAGCTAGTTAATACAGTAGCAGTGTGATTGACTGTAGCTAGTTCATACAGTAGCAGTGTGATTGACTGTAGACAGTTCATACAGTAGCAGTGTGATTGACTGTAGATAGTTCATAGAGTAGCATTGGGAATGTAGCTAGTTCATACAGTAGCAGTGTGATTGACTGTAGCTATTTCATACAGTAGCAGTGTGATTGACTGTAGCTAGTTCATACAGTAACATTGGGACTGTAGCTAATTCATACAGTAGCAGTGTGATTGACTGTAGCTCGTTTATACAGTAGCAGTGTGATTGACTGTAGCTAGTTCACACAGTAGCAGTGTGATTGACTGTAGCTAGGTTATACAGTAGCATTGTGATTGACTGAAGCTAGTTTAGACAGTAGCAGTGTGATTGACTGTAGCTAGTTCATACAGTAGTCATGTAATTGTAGCTAGTTCTAGCGATAGTCAGTCACACTGCTACTGTATGAAATACCTACAGTCGCAAGTTAATATAGTGTATCATTGGGACTGTAGCTATTTGATACAGTAGCAATGTGGTTGACTGTAGCTAGTTCATACAGTAGCAGTGTGATTGACTGTAGCTAGTTCATATAGTGTAGCATTGGGACTGTAGCTATTTCATACAGTAGCAGTGTGATTGACTGTAGCTAGTTCATACAGTACCAGTGTGATTGACTGTAGCTAGTTCATACAGTAGCAGTGTGATTGACTGTAGCTAGTTCATACAGTAGTATTGTGATTGACTGTAGCTAGTCATACAGTAGCAGTGTTATTGACTGTAGCTAGTTCATACAGTACCAGTGTGATTGACTGTAGCTAGTTCATACAGTAGCAGTGTGATTGACTGTAGCTAGTTCATACAGTAGCATTGTGATTGACTGTAGCTAGTCATACAGTAGCATTGTGATTGACTGTAGCTAGTTCATACAGTAGCAGTGTGATTGACTGTAGCTAGTTCATATAGTGTAGCATTGGGACTGTAGCTATTTCATACAGTAGCAGTGTGATTGATTGTAGCTAGTTCATACAGTAGCAGTGTGATTGACTGTAGCTAGTTCATACAGTAGCATTGTGATTGACTGAAGCTAGTTTATACAGTAGCAGTGTGATTGACTCTAGCTAGTTCATACAGTATCATTCTGAATGACTGTAGCTAGTTCATACAGTAGCAGTGTGATTGACTGTAGCTAGTTCATACAGTAGCAGTGTGATTGACTGTAGCTAGTTCATACAGTAGCATTGTGATTGACTGTAGCTAGTCATACAGTAGCATTGTGATTGACTGTAGCTAGTTCATACAGTAGCAGTGTGATTGACTGTAGCTAGTTCATATAGTGTAGCATTGGGACTGTAGCTATTTCATACAGTAGCAGTGTGATTGATTGTAGCTAGTTCATACAGTAGCAGTGTGATTGACTGTAGCTAGTTCATACAGTAGCATTGTGATTGACTGAAGCTAGTTTATACAGTAGCAGTGTGATTGACTCTAGCTAGTTCATACAGTATCATTCTGAATGACTGTAGCTAGTTCATACAGTAGCAGTGTGATTGACTGTAGCTAGTTCATACAGTAGCATTGTGAATGACTGTAGCTAGTTCATACAGTAGCAGTGTGATGGACTGTAGCTAATTCATATAGTGTAGCATTGGGACTGTAGCTATTTCATACAGTAGCAGTGTGATTGATTGTAGCTAGTTCATACAGTAGCAGTGTGATTGACTGTAGGTAGTTCATACAGTAGCAGTGTGATTGACTGTAGCTAGTTCATACAGTAGCAGTGTGATTGACTGTAGACAGTTCATACAGTAGCAGTGTGATTGACTGTAGATAGTTCATACAGTAGCATTGGGAATGTAGCTAGTTCATACAGTAGCAGTGTGATTGACTGTAGCTATTTCATACAGTAGCAGTATGATTGACTGTAGCTAGTTCATACAGTAGCATTGGGACTGGATCTAATTCATACAGTAGCAGTGTGATTGACTGTAGCTAGTTTATACAGTAGCAGTGTGATTGACTGTAGCTAGTTCACACAGTAGCAGTGTGATTGACTGTAGCTAGTTCATATAGTGTAGCATTGGGACTGTAGCTATTTCATACAGTAGCAGTGTGATTGATTGTAGCTAGTTCATACAGTAGCAGTGTGATTGACTGAAGCTAGTTTATACAGTAGCAGTGTGATTGACTGTAGCTAGTTCATACAGTATCATTCTGAATGACTGTAGCTAGTTCAAACAGTAGCAGTGTGATTGACTGTAGCTAGTTCATACAGTAGCATTGTGAATGACTGTAGCTAGTTCATACAGTAGCAGTGTGATTGACTGAAGCTAGTTCATACAGTAGTCATGTAATTGTAGCTAGTTTCAGCGATAGTCAGTCACACTGCTACTGTATGAAATAGCTACAGTCGCTCGTTAATATAGTGTATCATTGGGACTATAGCTAGTTGATACAGTAGCAGAGTGGTTGACTGTAGCTAGTTCATACAGTAGCAGTGTGATTGACTGTAGCTAATTCATACAGTAGCAGTGTCATTAAATGTAGCTAGTTCATACAGTAGCATTGGGACTGTAGCTAATTCATACAGTAGCAGTGTGATTGACTGTAGCTAGTTCATATAGTGTAGCATTGGGACTGTAGCTATTTCATACAGTAGCAGTGTGATTGACTGTAGCTAGTTCATACATTAGCAGTGTGATTGACTGTAACTAGTTCATACAGTAGCATTGTGATTGACTGTAGCTAGTTCATACAGTAGCAGTGTGATTGACTGTAGCTAGTTCATACAGTAGCAGTGTGATGGACTGTAGCTAGTTCATACAGTAGCAGTGTGATTGACTGTAGCTAGTTCATACAGTAGTCATATCATTGTAGATAGTTCTAGCAACAGTCAGTCACACTGCTAATGTATGAGCTAGCTACTGTCGCTAGTTCATATAGTGTATCGTTGGGACTGTAGCTAGTTCATACAGGAGCAGTGTGATTGATTGTAGCTAGTTCATTCAGTAGCATTGGGACTGTAGCTAGTTCATACAGTAGCAGTGTGATTGACTGTAGCAAGTTCATACAGTAGCAGTGTGATTGACTGTAGCTAGTTTATACAGTAGCAGTGTGATTGACTGTAGCTAGTTCATGAAGTAGTCATGTGATTGTAGATAGTTCTAGCAACAGTCAGTCACACTGCTACTGTATGAACTAGCTACTGTCGCTAGTTCATATGGTGTATCATTGGGACTGTAGCTAGTTCATACAGTAGCATTGGGACTGTAGCTAGTTAATACAGTATCAGTGTGATTGACTGTATTAGTTCATACAGTAGCAGTGTGATTGACTGTAGCTAGCTCATACAGTAGCATTGTGATTGACTGTAGCTAGTTCATATAGTGTAGCATTGGGACTATAGCTAGTTCATACAGTAGAAGTGTGATTGACTGTAGCTAGTTCATACAGTAGCAGTGTGATTGACTGTAGCTAGTTCATACAGTAGTCAAATGATTGGAGATAGTTCTAACAACAGTCAGTCACACTGCAACTGTATGAACTAGCTACTGTCGCTAGTTAATATAGTGTATCATTGGGAGTGTAGCTAGTTCATACAGTAGCAGTGTGATTGACTATAGCTAGTTAATACAGTAGCAGTGTGATTGACTGTAGCTAGTTCATACAGTAGCAGTGTGATTGACTGTAGACAGTTCATACAGTAGCAGTGTGATTGACTGTAGATAGTTCATAGAGTAGCATTGGGAATGTAGCTAGTTCATACAGTAGCAGTGTGATTGACTGTAGCTATTTCATACAGTAGCAGTGTGATTGACTGTAGCTAGTTCA
This sequence comes from Argentina silus, assembly GCF_951799395.1. NCBI lineage: Eukaryota > Metazoa > Chordata > Actinopteri > Argentiniformes > Argentinidae > Argentina > Argentina silus. The sequence continues at coordinate 1,600,770 of NC_139654.1, read as the reverse complement.
TACAGTAACATTGGGACTGTAGCTAATTCATACAGTAGCAGTGTGATTGACTGTAGCTCGTTTATACAGTAGCAGTGTGATTGACTGTAGCTAGTTCACACAGTAGCAGTGTGATTGACTGTAGCTAGGTTATACAGTAGCATTGTGATTGACTGAAGCTAGTTTAGACAGTAGCAGTGTGATTGACTGTAGCTAGTTCATACAGTAGTCATGTAATTGTAGCTAGTTCTAGCGATAGTCAGTCACACTGCTACTGTATGAAATACCTACAGTCGCAAGTTAATATAGTGTATCATTGGGACTGTAGCTATTTGATACAGTAGCAATGTGGTTGACTGTAGCTAGTTCATACAGTAGCAGTGTGATTGACTGTAGCTAGTTCATATAGTGTAGCATTGGGACTGTAGCTATTTCATACAGTAGCAGTGTGATTGACTGTAGCTAGTTCATACAGTAGCAGTGTGATTGACTGTAGCTAGTTCATATAGTGTAGCATTGGGACTGTAGCTATTTCATACAGTAGCAGTGTGATTGATTGTAGCTAGTTCATACAGTAGCAGTGTGATTGACTGTAGCTAGTTCATACAGTAGCATTGTGATTGACTGAAGCTAGTTTATACAGTAGCAGTGTGATTGACTCTAGCTAGTTCATACAGTATCATTCTGAATGACTGTAGCTAGTTCATACAGTAGCAGTGTGATTGACTGTAGCTAGTTCATACAGTAGCAGTGTGATTGACTGTAGCTAGTTCATACAGTAGCATTGTGATTGACTGTAGCTAGTCATACAGTAGCATTGTGATTGACTGTAGCTAGTTCATACAGTAGCAGTGTGATTGACTGTAGCTAGTTCATATAGTGTAGCATTGGGACTGTAGCTATTTCATACAGTAGCAGTGTGATTGATTGTAGCTAGTTCATACAGTAGCAGTGTGATTGACTGTAGCTAGTTCATACAGTAGCATTGTGATTGACTGAAGCTAGTTTATACAGTAGCAGTGTGATTGACTCTAGCTAGTTCATACAGTATCATTCTGAATGACTGTAGCTAGTTCATACAGTAGCAGTGTGATTGACTGTAGCTAGTTCATACAGTAGCATTGTGAATGACTGTAGCTAGTTCATACAGTAGCAGTGTGATGGACTGTAGCTAATTCATATAGTGTAGCATTGGGACTGTAGCTATTTCATACAGTAGCAGTGTGATTGATTGTAGCTAGTTCATACAGTAGCAGTGTGATTGACTGTAGGTAGTTCATACAGTAGCAGTGTGATTGACTGTAGCTAGTTCATACAGTAGCAGTGTGATTGACTGTAGACAGTTCATACAGTAGCAGTGTGATTGACTGTAGATAGTTCATACAGTAGCATTGGGAATGTAGCTAGTTCATACAGTAGCAGTGTGATTGACTGTAGCTATTTCATACAGTAGCAGTATGATTGACTGTAGCTAGTTCATACAGTAGCATTGGGACTGGATCTAATTCATACAGTAGCAGTGTGATTGACTGTAGCTAGTTTATACAGTAGCAGTGTGATTGACTGTAGCTAGTTCACACAGTAGCAGTGTGATTGACTGTAGCTAGTTCATATAGTGTAGCATTGGGACTGTAGCTATTTCATACAGTAGCAGTGTGATTGATTGTAGCTAGTTCATACAGTAGCAGTGTGATTGACTGAAGCTAGTTTATACAGTAGCAGTGTGATTGACTGTAGCTAGTTCATACAGTATCATTCTGAATGACTGTAGCTAGTTCAAACAGTAGCAGTGTGATTGACTGTAGCTAGTTCATACAGTAGCATTGTGAATGACTGTAGCTAGTTCATACAGTAGCAGTGTGATTGACTGAAGCTAGTTCATACAGTAGTCATGTAATTGTAGCTAGTTTCAGCGATAGTCAGTCACACTGCTACTGTATGAAATAGCTACAGTCGCTCGTTAATATAGTGTATCATTGGGACTATAGCTAGTTGATACAGTAGCAGAGTGGTTGACTGTAGCTAGTTCATACAGTAGCAGTGTGATTGACTGTAGCTAATTCATACAGTAGCAGTGTCATTAAATGTAGCTAGTTCATACAGTAGCATTGGGACTGTAGCTAATTCATACAGTAGCAGTGTGATTGACTGTAGCTAGTTCATATAGTGTAGCATTGGGACTGTAGCTATTTCATACAGTAGCAGTGTGATTGACTGTAGCTAGTTCATACATTAGCAGTGTGATTGACTGTAACTAGTTCATACAGTAGCATTGTGATTGACTGTAGCTAGTTCATACAGTAGCAGTGTGATTGACTGTAGCTAGTTCATACAGTAGCAGTGTGATGGACTGTAGCTAGTTCATACAGTAGCAGTGTGATTGACTGTAGCTAGTTCATACAGTAGTCATATCATTGTAGATAGTTCTAGCAACAGTCAGTCACACTGCTAATGTATGAGCTAGCTACTGTCGCTAGTTCATATAGTGTATCGTTGGGACTGTAGCTAGTTCATACAGGAGCAGTGTGATTGATTGTAGCTAGTTCATTCAGTAGCATTGGGACTGTAGCTAGTTCATACAGTAGCAGTGTGATTGACTGTAGCAAGTTCATACAGTAGCAGTGTGATTGACTGTAGCTAGTTTATACAGTAGCAGTGTGATTGACTGTAGCTAGTTCATGAAGTAGTCATGTGATTGTAGATAGTTCTAGCAACAGTCAGTCACACTGCTACTGTATGAACTAGCTACTGTCGCTAGTTCATATGGTGTATCATTGGGACTGTAGCTAGTTCATACAGTAGCATTGGGACTGTAGCTAGTTAATACAGTATCAGTGTGATTGACTGTATTAGTTCATACAGTAGCAGTGTGATTGACTGTAGCTAGCTCATACAGTAGCATTGTGATTGACTGTAGCTAGTTCATATAGTGTAGCATTGGGACTATAGCTAGTTCATACAGTAGCAGTGTGATTGACTGTAGCTAGTTCTTACAGTAGCAATGTGATTGACTGTAGCTAGTTTATACAGTAGCAGTGTGATTGACTGTAGCTAGTTCATGAAGTAGTCATGTAATTGTAGCTAGTTCTAGCGATAGTCAGTCACACTGCTACTGTATGAAATAGCTACAGTCGCTAGTTAATATAGTGTATCATTGGGACTGTAGCTAGTTCATACAGTAGCATTGTGATTGACTGTAGCTAGTCATACAGTAGCATTGTGATTGACTGTAGATAGTTCATACAGTACCAGTGTGATTGACTGTCGCTAGTTCATATAGTGTATCATTGGTACTGTAGCTAGTTCATACAGTAGCAGTGTGATTGACTGTAGCTAGTTCATATAGTGTAGCATTGGGACTGTAGCTATTTCATACAGTAGCATAGTGATTGATTGTAGCTAGTTCATACAGTAGCAGTGTGATTGACTGTAGCTAGTTCATACAGTAGCATTGTGATTGACTGAAGCTAGTTTATACAGTAGCAGTGTGATTGACTGTAGCTAGTTCATACTGTATCATTCTGAATGACTGTAGCTAGTTCATACAGTAGCAGTGTGATTGACTGTAGCTAGTTCATACGGTAGCATTGTGAATGACTGTAGCTAGTTCATACAGTAGCAGTGTGATTGACTGTAGCTAGTTCATACAGTAGTCATGTAATTGTAGCGATTGTCAGTCACACTGCTACTGTATGAAATAACTACAGTCGCTCGTTAATATAGTGTATCATTGGGACTGTAGCTAGTTCATACAGGAGCAGTGTGATTGATTGTAGCTAGTTCATTCAGTAGCATTGGGACTGTAGCTAGTTCATACAGTAGCAGTGTGATTGACTGTAGCTAGTTCATACAGTAGCAGTGTGATTGACTGTAGCTAGTTTATACAGTAGCAGTGTGATTGTGTAGCTAGCTCATACAGTAGCATTGTGATTGACTGTAGCTAGTTCATATAGTGTAGCATTGGGACTATAGCTAGTTCATACAGTAGCAGTGTGATTGACTGTAGACAGTTCATACTGTAGCAGTGTGATTGACTGTAGCTAGTTCATACAGTAGCATTGGGAATGTAGCTAGTTCATACAGTAGCAGTGTGATTGACTGTAGCTATTTTATACAGTAGCAGTGTGATTGACTGTAGCTAGTTCATACAGTAGCATTGGGACTGTAGCTAATTCATACAGTAGCAGTGTGATTGACTGTAGCTAGTTTATACAGTAGCAGTGTGATTGACTGTAGCTAGTTCATACAGTAGTCATGTAATTGTAGCGATTGTCAGTCACACTGCTACTGTATGAAATAACTACAGTCGCTCGTTAATATAGTGTATCATTGGGACTGTAGCTAGTTCATACAGGAGCAGTGTGATTGATTGTAGCTAGTTCATTCAGTAGCATTGGGACTGTAGCTAGTTCATACAGTAGCAGTGTGATTGACTGTAGCTAGTTCATACAGTAGCAGTGTGATTGACTGTAGCTAGTTTATACAGTAGCAGTGTGATTGTGTAGCTAGCTCATACAGTAGCATTGTGATTGACTGTAGCTAGTTCATATAGTGTAGCATTGGGACTATAGCTAGTTCATACAGTAGCAGTGTGATTGACTGTAGACAGTTCATACTGTAGCAGTGTGATTGACTGTAGCTAGTTCATACAGTAGCATTGGGAATGTAGCTAGTTCATACAGTAGCAGTGTGATTGACTGTAGCTATTTTATACAGTAGCAGTGTGATTGACTGTAGCTAGTTCATACAGTAGCATTGGGACTGTAGCTAATTCATACAGTAGCAGTGTGATTGACTGTAGCTAGTTTATACAGTAGCAGTGTGATTGACTGTAGCTAGTTCACACAGTAGCAGTGTGATTGACTGTAGCTAGTTTATACAGTAGCATTGTGATTGACTGTAGCTAGTTCATACAGTAGCAGTGTGATTGACTGTAGCTAGTTCATACAGTAGCATTGTGAATGACTGTAGCTAGTTCATACAGTAGCAGTGTGATTGACTGTAGCTAGTTCATACAGTAGTCATGTAATTGTAGCTAGTTCTAGCGATAGTCAGTCACACTGCTACTGTATGAAATAGCTACAGTCGCTCGTTAATATAGTGTATCATTGGGACTGTAGCTAGTTCATACAGGAGCCGTGTGATTGATTGTAGCTAGTTCATTCAGTAGCATTGTGACTGTAGCTAGTTCATACAGTAGCAGTGTGATTGACTGTAGCTAGTTCATACAGTAGCAGTGTGATTGACTGTAGCTAGTTTATACAGTAGCAGTGTGATTGACTGTAGCTAGTTCATGAAGTAGTCATGTGATTGTAGATAGTTCTAGCAACAGTCAGTCACACTGCTACTGTATGAACTAGCTACTGTCGCTAGTTCATATGGTGTATCATTGGGACTGTAGCTAGTTCATACAGTAGCATTGGAACTGTAGCTAGTTAATACAGTAGCAGTGTGATTGACTGTATTAGTTCATACAGTAGCAGTGTGATTGACTGCAGCTAGCTCATACAGTAGCATTGTTATTGACTGTAGCTAGTTCATATAGTGTAGCATTGGGACTATAGCTAGTTCATACAGTAGCAGTGTGTTTGACTGTAGCTAGTTCTTACAGTAGCAGTGTGATTGACTGTAGCTAGTTTATACAGTAGCAGTGTGATTGACTGTAGCTAGTTCATGAAGTAGTCATGTAATTGTAGCTAGTTCTAGCGATAGTCAGTCACACTGCTACTGTATGAAATAGCTACAGTCGCTAGTTAATATAGTGTATCATTGGGACTGTAGCTAGTTCATACAGTAGCATTGTGATTGACTGTAGCTAGTCATACAGTAGCATTGTGATTGACTGTAGCTAGTTCATACAGTACCAGTGTGATTGACTGTCGCTAGTTCATATAGTGTATCATTGGTACTGTAGCTAGTTCATACAGTAGCAGTGTGATTGACTGTAGCTAGTTCATATAGTGTAGCATTGGGACTGTAGCTATTTCATACAGTAGCAGTGTGATTGATTGTAGCTAGTTCATACAGTAGCAGTGTGATTGACTGTAGCTAGTTCATACAGTAGCATTGTGATTGACTGTAGCTAGTTCTTACAGTAGCAGTGTGATTGACTTTAGCTAGTTCATACAGTAGCAGTGTGATTGACTGTAGCTAGTTTATACAGTAGCAGTGTGATTGTGTAGCTAGCTCATACAGTAGCATTGTGATTGACTGTAGCTAGTTCATATAGTGTAGCATTGGGACTATAGCTAGTTCATACAGTAGCAGTGTGATTGACTGTAGACAGTTCATACTGTAGCAGTGTGATTGACTGTAGCTAGTTCATACAGTAGCATTGGGAATGTAGCTAGTTCATACAGTAGCAGTGTGATTGACTGTAGCTATTTTATACAGTAGCAGTGTGATTGACTGTAGCTAGTTCATACAGTAGCATTGGGACTGTAGCTAATTCATACAGTAGCAGTGTGATTGACTGTAGCTAGTTTATACAGTAGCAGTGTGATTGACTGTAGCTAGTTCACACAGTAGCAGTGTGATTGACTGTAGCTAGTTTATACAGTAGCATTGTGATTGACTGTAGCTAGTTCATACAGTAGCAGTGTGATTGACTGTAGCTAGTTCATACAGTAGCATTGTGAATGACTGTAGCTAGTTCATACAGTAGCAGTGTGATTGACTGTAGCTAGTTCATACAGTAGTCATGTAATTGTAGCTAGTTCTAGCGATAGTCAGTCACACTGCTACTGTATGAAATAGCTACAGTCGCTCGTTAATATAGTGTATCATTGGGACTGTAGCTAGTTCATACAGGAGCCGTGTGATTGATTGTAGCTAGTTCATTCAGTAGCATTGTGACTGTAGCTAGTTCATACAGTAGCAGTGTGATTGACTGTAGCTAGTTCATACAGTAGCAGTGTGATTGACTGTAGCTAGTTTATACAGTAGCAGTGTGATTGACTGTAGCTAGTTCATGAAGTAGTCATGTGATTGTAGATAGTTCTAGCAACAGTCAGTCACACTGCTACTGTATGAACTAGCTACTGTCGCTAGTTCATATGGTGTATCATTGGGACTGTAGCTAGTTCATACAGTAGCATTGGAACTGTAGCTAGTTAATACAGTAGCAGTGTGATTGACTGTATTAGTTCATACAGTAGCAGTGTGATTGACTGCAGCTAGCTCATACAGTAGCATTGTTATTGACTGTAGCTAGTTCATATAGTGTAGCATTGGGACTATAGCTAGTTCATACAGTAGCAGTGTGTTTGACTGTAGCTAGTTCTTACAGTAGCAGTGTGATTGACTGTAGCTAGTTTATACAGTAGCAGTGTGATTGACTGTAGCTAGTTCATGAAGTAGTCATGTAATTGTAGCTAGTTCTAGCGATAGTCAGTCACACTGCTACTGTATGAAATAGCTACAGTCGCTAGTTAATATAGTGTATCATTGGGACTGTAGCTAGTTCATACAGTAGCATTGTGATTGACTGTAGCTAGTCATACAGTAGCATTGTGATTGACTGTAGCTAGTTCATACAGTACCAGTGTGATTGACTGTCGCTAGTTCATATAGTGTATCATTGGTACTGTAGCTAGTTCATACAGTAGCAGTGTGATTGACTGTAGCTAGTTCATATAGTGTAGCATTGGGACTGTAGCTATTTCATACAGTAGCAGTGTGATTGATTGTAGCTAGTTCATACAGTAGCAGTGTGATTGACTGTAGCTAGTTCATACAGTAGCATTGTGATTGACTGTAGCTAGTTCTTACAGTAGCAGTGTGATTGACTTTAGCTAGTTTATACAGTAGCAGTGTGATTGACTGTAGCTAGTTCATGAAGTAGTCATGTAATTGTAGCTAGTTCTAGCGATAGTCAGTCACACTGCTACTGTATGAAATAGCTACAGTCGCTAGTTAATATAGTGTATCATTGGGACTGTAGCTAGTTGATACAGTAGCAGAGTGGTTGACTGTAGCTAGTTCATACAGTAGCAGTGTGATTGACTGTAGCTAGTTCATACAGTAGCAGTGTCATTAAATGTAGCTAGTTCATACAGTAGCATTGGGACTGTAGCTAATTCATACAGTAGCAGTGTGATTGACTGTAACTAGTTCATACAGTAGCATTGTGATTGACTGTAGCTAGTTCATACAGTAGCAGTGCGATTTACTGTAGCTAGTTCATACAGTAGCAGTGTGATTGACTGTAGCTAGTTCATACAGTAGTCATATCATTGTAGATAGTTCTAGCAACAGTCAGTCACACTGCTAATGTATGAGCTAGCTACTGTCGCTAGTTCATATAGTGTATCATTGGGACTGTAGCTAGTTCATACAGTAGCAGTGTGATTGATTGTAGCTAGTTCATACAGTAGCATTGGGACTGTAGCTAGTTAATACAGTAGCAGTGTGATTGACTGTAGCTAGCTCAAACAGTAGCATTGTGATTGACTGTAGCTAGTTCATATAGTGTAGCATTGGGACTATAGCTAGTTCATACAGTACCAGTGTGATAGACTGTAGCTAATTAATGTAGTGTATCATTGGTACTGTAGCTAGTTCATACAGTAGCAGTGTGATTGACTGTAGCTAGTTCATATAGTGTAGCATTGGGACTGTAGCTATTTCATACAGTAGCAGTGTGATTGACTGTAGCTAGTTCATACAGTACCAGTGTGATTGACTGTAGCTAGTTCATACAGTAGCAGTGTGATTGACTGTAGCTAGTTCATACAGTAGCAGTGTGATTGACTGTAGCTAGTTCAAACAGTAGCAGTGTGATTGACTGTAGCTAGTGTGGTGGAATTTCAAGTTAAAAATACTTGAATATAAAAAATGCCAAAGACTAGAATTCATGGTTTATTCAGACACTTTTATTCACAAGTTATAAAAGTAAACACGTTTGCAAAGTGGTTTTTCGTTGTCCTTTCAGACCGCCATTTATAGTTTCAAATCTAGGTTACTTCCCTCATATACAAATCACTTATACCACCAATATCATTCTTCTCCTACATCGCGTCGCGGCCTGGTTTCCCCTCCTATTATAATTATAAACATCTCCACTACTCTCCCTTCACAAATCAATCACTGGCCATCCTGCTCTTAATTCTCTCTCTGCCTTTCCTTTGTGGAATTAGGAATCTTTATTTTCTATGGAAATTGACCATACTATCTTACACACAGCAACGTAATCCAGCATCACAACTCAAACACCCAATCTAACCAACTCTTATATACATACAGACACTCTCTCCTGTGTTATTCTCAGAGTTCATCATCAGTCTGATTTGATCATCTAATCATTCATCTGGATTGTCAGATGCATTTCCATCAAAAAAACTAAAAAACATGTAAGCTTCTATTTTTTGTCACTCTATTGCAGTCTATTTTACTATCAGATGCATTTTATTTAATATATATGTGACATGTGACATAATATATATGTGACATTTAATATATATGTGACATAATATATATAGTGTGTAGGATTGTTGTGTGTAGTTATATTATGTTTTACTATATATATATATATATATATATAGTAAAACATAATATAACTACACACAACAATCCTACACACTACACACTACACCCTACACACTAGGAGAGGGAACATCTGTACATCCAACATCTCATTGAAAACACACCACTATCCAACTGCATCATGTTATGATCCGTCATCTTTGAGCCTTTGGTGTTCAGTGTGATCTCCCTGAGACTAGTTTACACAGGGTCACTGAACAGCCCTCGCCCCAAAACCCAAACCCTGGGTAGAGGGGCTCAGTGAATGTGGAGTGGAATGTGTGCAGGAGGGTCCGTGTGTCAGAGGAGACGCTGTAGAAGGACAGAGTGCCGGCCGGCCAGTCCAGATACACTCCTACTCTGTGGGAGCCAGAGGAGGGGACAGGTATGACAGTGTTCTTCTTATTGTGCCAGGCGGAGTAACTGTCATCAGAGCAGATCAGACTCCAGGACTTGTCATTGAATCTCAACCCACAGTCATCACCCAATCCTTTCCTGCTGATTCCTTTATATGTCACTCCTATATCAGCCCCTCCCCCACTCCTCTCTACCTCCCAGTAACGGCGCCCAGTCAGACCCTCTCTACACAGCACCTGGTACCAGCGCTCAAATCTCTCTGGGTGATCAGGATACGGCTGCTTCTCTCTCCCCCGTGTCACCTTTCTGTTCTCCTCAGACAGAGAGAGGCGTCTGTGTGCTGTGTTTGGGTCCAGTGTGAGCTCACAGGCATCTGGGGGAAGAGCAGAGGGAGGGAGGGAGGGAGGGAGAGAGAGAGAGAGAGAGAGAGGGAGAGGGGGACGGAGGAAGAGAGAGAGAGGAGAGGGGAGAGAGAGAGAGAGAGAGAGAGGGGGAGAGAGAGAGAGAAAGAGAGGAGAGAGAGAAAAAGAGGAGAGAGAGAGAGAAAGAGGAGGAAGAGAGAGGGGGACAGAGGAAGAGAAAGAGAGAAAGGGATGGAGGGAGAGAGAGAGAAGAGAGAGAGGAAGAGAGAGAGGGAGAATAAGAGAGAGAGGAGGAAGAGAGAGGGGGACGGAGGAAGAGAAAGAGAGAGAGAGAGAGAGAGAGAGAGGGGAGAGAGGAGAGGGGGGAGAGAGTGGGACAGAGGAAGAGAGAGAGGGACGGAGGAAGAGAGAGAGAGAGGAGAGAGAGAGAGAGGGGAGAGAGGAGAGGGGGGAGAGAGTGGGACAGAGGAAGAGAGAGAGAGAGAGGGAGAGAGAGAGGGGAGATAGAGAGAAGGAACAGAGAGGGGGATGGAGGAAGAGAAAGAGAGAGGGATGTAGGGAGGGAGAGAGAGAGAGAGAGAGGGAGAGAGAGAGAGAGAGAGAGGAGGAAGATAGAGAGAGACGGAGGAAGAGAAAGAGAGAGAGGGAGGGAAGGAGAGAGAGAGAGAGGAGAGAGAGAGAGAGAGAGGGGACGGAGGAAGAGAAAGAGAGAGAGGGTTGGAGGGAGAGAGAGAGGGATGGAGGGAGAGAGAGAGAGGAGAAAGAAAGAGAGAGGGAGAGAGAGAGAGAGAAAGGAGGAAGAGAGAGGGGGACGGAGGAAGATAAAAAGAGAGAGGGATGGAGGGAGAGAGAGAGAGAGGGGGAGAGAGAGGGAGGGTGGGAGAGTCAGATATGTAGGCTGTCTTTGATGAGTCTCTCCCTCTCCTAGAGATCTCTCGTTGTGTCTCAGAGTTTGTGGAGAGGATCAATGGAGGGAGGGAGGGAGGGAGGGATAAAGGGAGGGAGAGGAGGGAGGAACAGAGAGAGGGAGGGAGGGAGAGATAAAGAGAGAGAGAAACTGTCAGCTACTTCAGGAGAAACACACTCACATTGGAAGAACTGGTCCTGGGCTCTGGTCTTGGGCTCTGGTGGCAGGAAAACATCCACTCCATTCACTACAGACGGGAGGGAGGGAGGGAGAGAGAGAGGGAGGGAGAGAGGAAGAAAAAGGAAGGGAGGAGAGGGAGGGAGGGGGAGACAGAGAGAGAGGGGAGGTAGGGGTAGAGGGAGGGAGAAAGGGATGAGAGGGACGGAGGAGGAGATAGGGAGAGGGAGGGAGGGAAAGAGGGAGAGAGAAAAAGAGGGAGGGAGAGGAGGGAGGGAGGGAGGGATAGAGAGAGGAGGGAGGGAGGGAGAGAGAGAGAGGGAGGGAGGGAGAGGAGGGAGGGAGGGAGATGGAGGGAGGGAGGGAGAAAGAGGGAGGGATAGAGGGAGGGATAGAGGGAGGATGGAGAGAGGGAGAGAGGAAGAAAGGAGGGAGGCAGAGAGGGAGGGATATAGGGAGGGGGGGAGAGAGGGAGAAAGAGGGAGGGAGATGATAGAGGGAGAGAGGGAGGGAGGGAGAGAGGGAGGGGGGGATAGAGGGGGGAAGGAGGGAGGGAGGGATAGAGGGAGGAAGAGTTAAGGAGAGGATAGAGGGTGAGAGGGATGAAGGAGGGAGGGAGAGAGGGAGATAGAGGAGAGAGGGAGGGAGCGAGAGAGGGAGAGGAGGAATCGAGGGAGGGAGAGTAGGAGAGAGAGGGAGGGAGGGAGAGAGAAGAGGGAGGGAGGGAGGGTGGAAGGGAGAGAGGGACAGAGAAAGTGGGAGGGAGAGGATAGAGGGAGAGAGGGAGGGATGGAGAGGAGAGAGGGAGGGATAAAGGGAGGAAGGATGGAGGGAGAGAGAGGAGGGAGGGAGGAAGAGAGGGAGAGGAGGGATAGAGGGAGGGATAGAGGGAAAGAAGGAGGGAGAGAGAGAGGGAGGGAGAGAGGGATTGATAGAGGGAGGAAGGAGGGAGGGAGAGAGGCAGAGAGGGAGGGACAGGTGGGAGAGAGGGAGGGAGAGAGGGGGTGAGGGAGGGAGGGAGAGGATTGAGGGAGAAAGGGAGAGAGAGGAGGGAGGGAGGAAGAGAGGGATAGAGGGAGGGATAGTGCGAAGGATAGAGGGAGGAAGAAGGGAGGGAGGGAGAGGTGGGAGGGAGGGAGAGATAGAGGGATTGATAGAGGGAGGGATGGATGGTGAGAGGGAGAGAGAGGAAGGAGGGAGAGAGGTAGAGAGAAAGAGGGAGGGAGAGGATAGAGGGAGGGATAGAGGTAGGGAGAGAGGTAGGGAGAGAGGGAAGGATAGAGGGAGGGAGGGATGGAGGGAGAAAGAGGAGGGAGGGAGGCAAAGAGGGAGGGAAAGAGGGAGTGGAGGGAAGGAGGGAGGGATAGAGGGAGGGAGAGAGAAAGGGAGAGAGGTGGGGGAAGGAGGGAGGGAGAGGATGGAGGGAGGGAGAGAGGTAGGTAGAGTAGCAGAGAGAGGTAGGAAGGGAGAGAGAGGCACGGAGGGAGAGCAAGAGGAGGGAGGGAGGGAGGAAAGGGAGGGAAAGAGAGAGAAAGTGGGAAGGAGGGAGAGAGTGAGGTAGGGAGGGAGAGAGGGAGGGAGGGAGAAAGGGAGAGAGGGTGGGAGGTAGAGGGAGAGGGGGGTAGGGAGGGAGAGAGAGAAAAAGACAGAGAAAGAGGGAAAGAGAGAGAGCGAGATTGGATGGGGAGAAGAGGTAGGGAGGGAGAGAGGGAGGGAGAGAGGGAGGGAGGGAGGGAGAGAGAGAGAGAGACATGTATCAGTCAAGGGTTGTAAACATGGACAGGTCCCACATTGTTCTGATGGGGGGAAAAGAGAAGGCCTCACTTTGCAGGTTAACCCTTTGGGGACCAGGGGTATTTTCTCCATTTTTACATACATTTCTTCTTTCTCAATTTGAAGGCACTTCCATACAAAATAATAGCCAAGTGTTTCATATCAATATTTTCAGGACAAACTCAGCTTTCTTGACTGTGATAGATGTTTACCCCAACAGCACTGTGTGAAGAGGTAAGTAGGCCTAAACCTGAACATTTCGAATCTGTTTTTCAGAAATGTTTCAAATCCCATGTGAAAACATATCTTTACCCATGTGGATGAATTGTTTTGGTGGTTGAAATTCATTCATGAAGTCCTGAGCTACACAGAAATGGTATACAATATGAATAAAATACTAGACAAAATATAAAAAAGGACTTCTAATGGATCCTTGTAAACACATCTTCTCTGCTTTCTGTCTCTGTCACTGAAATGTTTGTCAATACCGACAATGCCGACAACACGTGTAGCAAAGAAGATGGACGTGTGAATCGACCAATCACCGACGGTAAAAGGCAGTGTCTAACGACTCAAGCTAGTCTGCTACCAAATTCACCAATTACGCAAGGAGGGCGTGTACCAAGCTGTTCCGAGGCTCATAGCTCCATCTGTGAGTGAGAGGGCATGTCACAGGAATCGAAAGCTGAGAGTCTACTGATTCAGGGGATATTTAAACCATGTTTCTACGCCGGATTATCACAGAGATATTGATCAAAACATTTTGGAAACCCCTGAAAACGCAGCCGCGCGTTTGAGGTCCCGAAAGGGTTAAATCAGTAGGGTTAGGGTTATGGGTTGGGGTTAGGCTTAGGGGTTAGGGTCTCTTGTTGGTTAGGGGTTAGGGTTAAGGGTTAGGGTTAGGGGTTTGGGGTTAGGGTCTGTTGTCGGGTGGATGTTTTCATTGATGGTTTAGTATTTGGGTTAGGGTTAGGCTTAGGCGTTTAGGGTCTGTTGGTTGGATGTTTTCATTGATGGTTTAGTATTTGGGTTGGGTTAGGGGTTAGGGTTAGGGGTTAGGGGTTAGGGTTAGGGTTTAGGGTCTGTTGTTAGTTGGATGTTTTCATTGATGGTTTAGTATTTGATAGAATAGAATCTGAATTGTATGTGACTTTAAATGTCCGACTGATGGGGAAACGGAAAGTCATAAAAAGAGGCTTTGCCAAGAGGAGGGGAGACAATAGGATTTGCGCCACCTGGGGGAGTCCAACTGTTTGAGTGACCTGGGTCTGAGAGGACCATTTAGTCTAAAAGCCCACAAAATGAAATCTAACGTGTTGCAGAGAACCGGTGGATCGACCTTGTTTACAAGAACATTGGCTGAGAATACCCACACTGTGTCCTCTCGTCGCGGCCTGCGCACCCTCTCACTCACCACTCTTTCTTCCTCTGTCTTAACCGCCCTACCCTCTGTTGAATCTTTCTCTCTTCTATCCACTGATGCAGCTTCCTCCACCCTCCTGTCCTCTCTTTCCTCATCCGTCGACTCTCTCTGTCTACAGATCTCAAGGCCTGCAACATCCTCTCCACGCGCTACCTGGCTGTCTGAAACCCTTCAAGCTTGTAGAATAGGGCTCCGGGCAGCTGAGAGGAAATGGAGAAAATCTGGCCTTCCTGATGATCTAGACCCCTATCTCTCTCTCCTCCTCAACTACACCTCATCTTCATCAGCTTCTAAAGCCTTATACTACCATTCCAAAATGTAATCCTCTGTCTCTGACCCAAGGAAACTGTTCTCCACATTTTCCTCACTCCTCAACCCTCCTCCTCCCGCTCCTCCCTCCTCTCTGTCTGCCGATGACTTTGTCACCTATTTTGAAAAGAAGGTTGATGACATTAGCAGCTCCTTCCCTCTACCTCTCACCAACAATGCTACCTCTCCTCCCAAACCCACTGTGCAACACCCAGTCTCTGGTTTATCAGATTTCCCCCCCTCTCCCCTGAGGATGTTCTAAAGCTGGTCACATCCAAGCGGCAACCCCAACCCAAAGACCTCTTCACCCCTGCTACCCCACTGTACCAGTTCTCACTTGCTAATGAAATGAATTAAAAATTAATAAAAATAGCCTACTGGCATTACGACTGCCAATGGCCCCTGTTGTGAGCATTGATTACTTTGTCTAATGATGACTGTTGGAAAGATGATTCACTTACTTAAACAAATGTATTGTTGTAAGTCGCTTTGGATAAAGGCGTCTGCTAAATGCCATAAATGTCAAATGTAAATGTAAAAATGTTGGCGTTAGGACGACAGAGATCGGGTGAGATTACGTTAATAAATAAAGATTCCTAATTCCAAAAAAGGAAAGATTGAGGTAGAAAGGATAAGACCTGCAGATGGCCAGAGGTGGATTTGTGAGGGGAGTAAAGAGAAGAGGTTCTTAGAGGTTAAATGGGGGGTTAGGGTTAGGGTTAGGGTTAGGGTTACAGTTAGGGTTAGGGTTGGTTGCTTTTATGACATGTGAAGAAAAGGCTTTGGATAAACCATCAGCTCTAGTCTTTGGCATTTTTATTTCAAAGTATTTTAACTTTGAATTTAAACTGCCATTAGTTTGTTTTTTAAGGCTGGTGAAGGGTCCTTCTTGTTGGGATTAGAAATTCGCGAGGATTATTTGGTTTGGAGTCGCGTCACGGACGGATCAGTTTTCTATTGG
>NC_139654.1:1537500-1580000 GCF_951799395.1 Argentina silus | reverse complement strand
TCCAGTGGAGTATGTTCCATGTTAACGTAGTAGGGTTATCCAATGGAGTAGGCTGCATGCTAACGTTGCATTCATAGCCGGTGGAGTATGCTAAATGCTATTGTTGTATTCTTATCCAGTGAAGTAGGCTACATGCTAATATTAGCACTGCATCGCGCGCATGTCACTGAAATGTTTGTCAATACCGACAACACGTGTGGCGAAGAAGACGGACGTGCGAATCGACCAATCAAAAGGCAGCGTCTGAGCGACTCAACCTAGCCTGCTACCAAATCCACCAATCACGCAGGGAGGGCGTGTACCAAGATGGCGGCGCGCATACATCGCGAAGCCCGCTGTCTCGCTGAATTAGTGGCTATTTCCTTGTTTGTTTCAAGTATTCTCGCTAAAAACAGTTTAGCGTCCATATCGTACAGCCGACGACAACTTCTGGACATCGGCTCCGGCATTCCAGACATCTTTATCGACGCAACACCGTGAGATCTGCTGGACTGGGGAGTCCACACTGTCAACTACAGACACTGAGGTGAGGTCTCAGACTGTTCTTGTTGTCAGACACATCATTCCTAAGTGTCTGTTACATTATCATTCTATGGAATCAATGATACTTGCACAGAAAGGGTCAATAATTGAGACAGACAATGTACATTATCTTCCAATCAATTCTGATATAATGTGTGTGTGTGTGTGTGTGTGTGTGTGTGTGTGTGCGTGTGTGCGCGTGTGTGCGTGTGTGTGCGTGCGTGCGTGCGTGTGGTGGCAGGGGGGGCTGCTCTGTCTTCACTCTCTGAATATGTTTGCCCTCCTCAAATCCTGACCCACCTGGCCTTAGATCAGCTCATGGGACTCCACAATACTGCACTAACCCAATAGCAAGCAAATACATTATACCAGACGTAGAAATCGAGTCACTACAAATGTATCCATGGTTGCTTGCTCCCCTGTTGAGAGAAACTATAACTCTCACTCATGAATTGTTGCACCACAGTGATGGTTTGGCTTCATGTATTTATTTGTATTCCTCATTCAGGCTGAATGGATGTCACCTCACAGAGAGATGCTGTGAAGCGTTGGCCTCAGCTCTCAGCTCAGACTCCTGCCACCTGAGAGAGCTGGACCTCAGTAATAATGATCTAGGTGACGGGGGGGTGAAGGTGCTCTCTGCTGGACTGAGGAGTCCACACTGTCAACTACAGACACTGAGGTGAGGTCTGAGACTATTCTTGTTGTCAGACACATCATTCCTAAGTTACATTATCATTCTATGGAATCAATGATACTTGCACAGAAAGGCTCAATAATTGAGACAGACAAAGGATATTATCTTCCAATCAATTCCTATAGTGTGTGTACGTGTACGTGTGCGTGTGCGTGTGTGTGTGTGTGTGTGTGTGTGTGTGTGTGTGTGTGTGTGTGTGTGTGTGTGTGTGGTGGGATGGGGTCTGCTCTGTCTTCACTCTCTGAATATGTTGCCCTGCTCAAATCTTGACCCACCTGGCCTTAGATCAGCTCATGGGACTACACAATAGCTAGCAAATACATTATACCAGATGTAGAAATCCAGTCACTACAAATGTATCCATGGTTAACTGCTCCCCTGTTGAGAGCAACTATAAGTCTCACTCATAAATTCTTGCACCACAGTGATCGTTTGGCTTCATGTATTTATTTGTATTCCTCATTCACATGTGGCCTTTCAACTGCCAAATGAAGAGGATTTAAAGCTGCACATGTACATTAGAGAGGAATAATCAGATTCTTGATATCAGATGGAGTGACACTATTTCCCCAGGTTGTCAGGCTGTGGAGTCCCAGAGGAAGGCTGTGTTTCTCTGGCTTCAGCTCTGAGGTCTAATCCCTCCCACCTGAGAGAGCTGGACCTCAGCTACAATCACCCAGGAGACTCAGGACTGGCGCTGCTCTCTGCTGTACAGAAAGATCCACTCTGTAAACTACAGACACTCAGGTAAAGGCTGAATATGTGGCTGGACGTATCAATGAGATTATTGCACTGTATCTATTTTCCTCATGATTGTAAGTGTGTCATCCAACCTCTGTGTGTTCTTCTGTGGTTGATATAGTGTGGACCATGGTGGAGAGTGCAGGCTCAAACCTGGGCTGATCAAATGTAAGTCACCACCGCTGTAGAGAATAGGACTGTGATATTACTCAAGAACCAGGGTACAGCAGAGTTCAAACAGAGCACCAGTATTGTATTCATATGTAAATCTAATATATTAGTAAATGTGAATTAGTTCTATGCCTTGTAAAACACTTTAAATTAATAAGTCATATTTTGTGAAAAAAATAATGTTGCCACAAGACAAGATCACATTTGAATATTTTAAGTTATTCAATCGTATTGATTTGATGATTTTTTTTGCCCTCTCAATCAGATGCCTGTGAGCTCACACTGGACCCAAACACAGCACACAGAGACCTCTCTCTGTCTGAGGAGAACAGAAAGGTGACACTGGAGACAGAGAAGCAGCCGTATCCTGATCACCCAGAGAGATTTGACTCCTGGTCACAGGTGCTGTGTAGAGAGGGTCTGACTGGGCGCCGTTACTGGGAGGTAGAGTGGAGTGGGGGAGGAGCTGATATAGGAGTGACATATAAAGGAATCAGCAGGAGAGGAGGAGGTAATGACTGTGGGTTGGGATACAATGACAAGTCCTGGAGTCTGAGGTGCTCTGGTAACAGTTACTCCGCCAGGCACAATAAGAAGAAGACTGACATACCTGTCCCCTCCTCTGGCTCCCACAGAGTAGGAGTGTATCTGGACTGGCCTGCCGGCACTCTGTCCTTCTACAGCGTCTCCTCTGACACACGGACCCTCCTGCACACATTCCACTCCACATTCACTGAGCCGCTCTACCCAGGGTTTTATCTTTGGTACAATGGCTATTCAGTTACCCTTTGTAAACTAGTCTCAGGGAGATCACACTGAACACCAAAGGCTCAAAGATGACGGATCATAACATGATGCAGTTGGATAGTGGTGTGTTTTCACTGAGATGTTGGATGTACAGATGTTCCCTCTCCTAGTGTGTAGGGTGTAGTGTGTAGTGTGTAGGATTGTTGTGTGTAGTTATATTATATTTTACTATATATATATATATATATATATAGTAAAACATAATATAACTACACACAACAATCCTACACACTATATATATTATGTCACATATATATTAAATGTCACATATATATTATGTCACATGTCACATATATATTAAATAAAATGCATCTGATAGTAAAATAGACTGCAATAGAGTGACAAAAAATAGAAGCTTACATGTTTTTTAGTTTTTTTGATGGAAATGCATCTGACAATCCAGATGAATGATTAGATGATCAAATCAGACTGATGATGAACTCTGAGAATAACACAGGAGAGAGTGTCTGTATGTATATAAGAGTTGGTTAGATTGGGTGTTTGAGTTGTGATGCTGGATTACGTTGCTGTGTGTAAGATAGTATGGTCAATTTCCATAGAAAATAAAGATTCCTAATTCCACAAAGGAAAGGCAGAGAGAGAATTAAGAGCAGGATGGCCAGTGATTGATTTGTGAAGGGAGAGTAGTGGAGATGTTTATACTTATAATAGGAGGGGAAACCAGGCCGCGACGCGATGTAGGAGATTAATGATATTGGTGATATAAGTGATTTGTAAATGAGGGAGGTAACCTAGATTTGAAACTATAAATGGCGGTCTGAAAGGACAACGAAAAACCCCTTTGCAAACGTGTTTACTTTTATTACTTGTGAATAAAAGTCTCTGAATAAAGCATCAGCTCTAGTCTTTGGCATTTTTTATGTTCAAGTTGCAATCACAGTCAATCACACTGCTACTGTATGAACTAGCTACAGTCCCAATGCTGCACTATATGAACTAGCTACAGTCAATCACACTGCTACTGTATGAACTAGCTACAGTCAATCACACTGCTACTGTATAAACTAGTTATAGTCCCAATGATACAATATATTAACTAGCGACTGTAGCTAGTTCATACGGTGGCAGTGTGACTGACAGTTGCTAGAACTATCTACAAACACATGACTACTGAATGAACTAGCTAGTCAATCACGCTGCTACTGTATGAATTAGCTACAGTCAATCATACTGCTACTGTATGAATTAGCTACAGTCTCAATGCTACTATATCAACTAGCTACAGTCAATAACACTGCTACTGTATGAACTAGCTACAGTCAATCACACTGCTACTGTATGAAATAGCTACAGTCAATCACACTGCTACTGTATAAACTAGCTTCAGTCAATCACAATGCTACTGTATGAACTAGCTACAGTCAATCACACTGCTACTGTGTGACTAGCTACAGTCAATCACACTGCTACTGTATAAACTAGCTTCAGTCAATCACAATGCTACTGTATGAACTAGCTACAGTCAATCACACTGCTACTGTATGAACTAGCTACAGTCAATCACACTGCTACTGTATGAACTAGCTACAGTCAATCACACTGCTACTGTATGAACTAGCTACATTCCCAATGCTGCACTATATGAACTAGCTACATTAAATCACACTGCTACTGTATGAACTAGCTACAGTCAATCACGCTGCTACTGTATGAATTAGCTACAGTCCCAATGCTACTATATCAACTAGCTTCAGTCAATCACACTGCTACTGTATGAACTAGCTACAGTCAATCACACTGCTACTGTATGAAATAGCTACAGTCAATCACACTGCTACTGTATAAACTAGCTTCAGTCAATCACAATGCTACTGTATGAACTAGCTACAGTCAATCACTCTGCTACTGTGTGAACTAGCTACAGTCAATCACGCTGCTACTGTATGAATTAGCTACAGTCAATCATACTGCTACTGTATGAATTAGCTACAGTCCCAATGCTACTATATCAACTAGCTACAGTCAATAACACTGCTACTGTATGAACTAGCTACAGTCAATCACACTGCTACTGTATGAAATAGCTACAGTCAATCACACTGCTACTGTATAAACTAGCTTCAGTCAATCACAATGCTACTGTATGAACTAGCTACAGTCAATCACACTGCTACTGTGTGACTAGCTACAGTCAATCACACTGCTACTGTATAAACTAGCTTCAGTCAATCACAATGCTACTGTATGAACTAGCTACAGTCAATCACACTGCTACTGTATGAACTAGCTACAGTCAATCACACTGCTACTGTATGAACTAGCTACAGTCAATCACACTGCTACTGTATGAACTAGCTACATTCCCAATGCTGCACTATATGAACTAGCTACATTAAATCACACTGCTACTGTATGAACTAGCTACAGTCAATCACGCTGCTACTGTATGAATTAGCTACAGTCCCAATGCTACTATATCAACTAGCTTCAGTCAATCACACTGCTACTGTATGAACTAGCTACAGTCAATCACACTGCTACTGTATGAAATAGCTACAGTCAATCACACTGCTACTGTATAAACTAGCTTCAGTCAATCACAATGCTAATGTATGAACTAGCTACAGTCAATCACACTGCTACTGTGTGAACTAGCTACAGTCAATCACGCTGCTACTGTATGAATTAGCTACAGTCAATCATACTGCTACTGTATGAATTAGCTACAGTCCCAATGCTACTATATCAACTAGCTACAGTCAATCACACTGCTACTGTATGAACTAGCTACAGTCAATCACACTGCTACTGTATGAAATAGCTACAGTCAATCACACTGCTACTGTATAAACTAGCTTCAGTCAATCACAATGCTACTGTATGAACTAGCTACAGTCAATCACACTGCTACTGTGTGAACTAGCTACAGTCAATCACACTGCTACTGTATGAAATAGCTACAGTCCCAATGCTACACTATATGAACTAGCTACAGTCAATCACACTGGTACTGTATGAACTAGCAACATTCCCAATGCTGCACTATATGAACTAGCTAAAGTCAATCACACTGCTACTGTATAAACTAGCTTCAGTCAATCACAATGCTACTGTATGAACTAGCTACAGTCAATCACACTGCAACTGTACGAACTAGCTAAAGTCAATCACACTGCTAATGTACGAACTAGCTACAGTCAATCATAATGCTACTGTATGAACTAGCTACAGTCAATCACACTGCTACTGTATGAACTAGCTACAGTCAATCACACTGCTTCTGTATAAACTAGCTACAATCAATCACACTGCTGCTGTATGAAATAGCTACAGTCCCAATGCTACACTATATGAACTAGCTACAGTCAATCACACTGCTACTGTATGAACTAGCTACAGTCAACCACATTGCTACTGTATGAACTAGCTACATCAATCACACTTCATCTGTAGGAACTAGCTACAGTGAATCACACTGCTACTGTATAAACTAGCTACAGTCAATCACACTGCTACTGTATGAACTAGCTACAGTCAATCACACTGCTACTGTATGAAATAGCTACAGTCCCAATGCTACACTATATGAACTAGCTACAGTCAATCACACTGCTACTGTATGAACTAGCTACATTCCCAATGCTGCACTATATGAACTAGCTACAGC
Source organism: Argentina silus (assembly GCF_951799395.1). Classification (NCBI taxonomy): domain Eukaryota; kingdom Metazoa; phylum Chordata; class Actinopteri; order Argentiniformes; family Argentinidae; genus Argentina; species Argentina silus. The sequence continues at coordinate 1,573,434 of NC_139654.1, read as the reverse complement.
CAATCACACTGCTACTGTATGAACTAGCTACAGTCAACCACACTGCTACTGTATCAACTAGCTACAGTCCCAATGATACACTATATTAACTAGCGACTGTAGCTATTTCATACAGTAGCAATGTGACTGACTATCGCTAGAACTAGCTACAATTACATGACTACTATATGAACTAGCTACAGTCAATCACACTGCTACTGTATGAACTAGCTACAATCATTCACAATGCTACTGTATGAACTAGCTACAGTCAATAACACTGCTACTGTATAAACTAGCTTCAGTCAATCACAATGCTACTGTATGAACTAGCTACAGTCAATCACACTGCAACTGTACGAACTAGCTACAGTCAATCACACTGCTAATGTATGAACTAGCTACAGTCAATCATAATGCTACTGTATGAACTAGCTACAGTCAATCACACTGCTACTGTATGAACTAGCTACAGTCAATCACACTGCTACTGTATGAAATAGCTACAGTCCCAATGCTACACTATATGAACTAGCTACAGTCAATCACACTGCTACTGTATGAACTAGCTACAATCAATCACACTGCTACTGTATGAAATAGCTACAGTCCCAATGCTACACTATATGAACTAGCTACAGTCAATCACACTGCTACTGTATGAACTAGCTACAGTCAACCACATTGCTACTGTATCAACTAGCTACAGTCCCAATGATACAGTCAATCACACTGCTACTGTATGAACTAGCTACAATCATTCACAATGCTACTGTATGAACTAGCTACAGTCAATAACACTGCTACTGTACGAACTCGCTACAGTCAATCACACTTTTACTGTATGAACTACCTACAGTCAATCACACTGTTACTGTATGAACTAGCTACAGTCAATCAAACTGGTACTGTATGAACTAGCTACAGTCAATCACACTGCTACTGTATGAACTAGCTACAGTCAATCACAATGCTACTGTATAAACTAGCTACAGTCAATCACACTGCTACTGTATGAATTAGCTACAGTCCCAATGCTACAATATATGAACTAGCTACAGTCAATCACACCTCTACTGTATGAACTAGCTACAGTCAATCACACTGCTACTGTATGAACTAGCTACCGTCAATCACACTGCTACTGTATGAACTAGCTACAGTCAATCACACGTTCAGACTTCACTACCCATAAGGCCTGCTGTAGTTTAGACTTCACTACCCATAAGTGCAGGGAGTACAATTCTTAGGCTTGATTCCATGACAATGCATACAAAATACACATAATACAAATAAGCAGTAGTGCAATGACAAGACAATAAGTGACACAAGTACGAGACAAGTGAGACATGTTGGAGACACGTAAGACAATAGCAGTGTGATTGACTGTAGCTAGTTCATCTAGTAGCAGTGTGATTGACTGTAGCTAGTTCATACAGTAGCAGTGTGATTGACTGTCCCTAGTTCATAAAGTAACATTGTGATTGACTGTAGCTAGTTCATACAGTAGCAGTGTGATTGACTGTAGCTAGTTCATATAGTAGCAGTGTGATTGACTGTAGCTAGTTCATACAGTAGCAGTGTGATTGACTGTAGCTAGTTCATACAGTAGCATTGAGACTGTAGCTAATTCATACAGTAGCAGTGTGATTGACTGTAGCTAATTTATACAGTAGCAGTGTGATTGACTGTAGCTAGTTCATACAGTAGCAGTGTGATTGACTGTCGCTAGGTCATAAAGTAACATTGTGATTGACTGTAGCTATTTCATACAGTAGAAGTGTGATTGACTGTAGCCAGTTCATACAGTAGCAGTGTGGTTGACTGTAGCTAGTCCATATAGTAACATTGTGATTGACTGTAGCGAGTTAATATAGTGTATCAATGGGACTGTAGCTAGTTCATACAATAGCAGTGTGATTGACTGTAGCTAGTTCATACAGTAGCAGTGTGATTGACTGTAGCTAGTTCATACAGTAGCAGTGTGATTGACTGTAGCTAGTTTATACAGTAGCAGTGTGATTAACTGTAGCAAGTTCATACAGTAGCAGTGTGATTGACTGTCGCTAGTTCATGAAGTAACATTGTGATTGACTGTAGCTAGTTCATACAGTAGTAGTGTGATTGACTGTAGCTAGTTCATACAGTAGTCATATGATTGTAGACAGTTCTAGCAACAGCCAGTCACACTGCTACTGTATGAACTAGGTACTGTCGCTAGTTCATATAGTTTATCATTGGGACTGTAGCTAGTTCATACAGTAGCAGTGTGATTGACTGTAGCTAGTTCATACAGTAGCAGTGTGATTGACTGTAGCTAGTTCATACAGTAGCAGTGTGATTGACTGTCGCTAGTTCATACAGTAGCAGTGTGATTGACTGTAGCTAGTTCATATAGTGTATCATTGGGACTATAGCTAGTTCATACAGTAGCAGTGTGATTGACTGTAGCTAATTCATACAGTAGCAGTGTGGTTGACTATAGCTAGTTCATTCAGTAGCAGTGTGATTGACTGTAGCTAGTTCATATAGTAGCATTGTGATTGACTGTAGCTAGTTTATACAGTAGCAGTGTGATTGACTGTAGCTAGTTCATACAGTAGCAGTGTGATTGACTGTAGCTAGTCCATATAGTAACATTGTGATTGACTGTAGCAAGTTAATATAGTGTATCATTGGGACTGTAGCTAGTTCATACAATAGCAGTGTGATTGACTGTAGCTAGTTTATACAGTAGCAGTGTGATTGACTGTAGGTAGTTCATACAGTAGCATTGGGACTATAGCTAATTCATACAGTAGCAGTGTGATTGACTGTAGCTAGTTTATACAGTAGCAGTGTGATTGACTGTAGCTAGTTCATACAGTAGCAGTGTGATTGACTGTAGCTAGTTCATACAGTAGCAGTGTGATTGACTGTAGCTATTTCATACAGTAGTCATATGATTGTAGACAGTTCTAGCAACAGTCAGTCACACTGCTACTGTATGAACTAGCTACTGTCGCTAGTTCATATAGTGTATCATTGGGGCTGTAGCTAGTTCATACAGTAGCAGTGTGATTGATTGTAGCTAGTTCATGCAGTAGCATTGGGACTGTAGCTAATTCATACAGTAGCAGTGTGATTGACTGTAGCTAGTTTATACAGTAGCAGTGTGATTGACTGTAGCCAGTTCATACAGTAGCAGTGTGATTGACTGTCGCTAGTTCATAAAGTAACATTGTGATTGACTGTAGCTAGTTCATACAGTAGCAGTGTGATTGACTGTAGCTAGTTCATACAGTAGCATTGTGATTGACTGTCGCTAGTTCATAAAGTAACATTGTGATTGACTGTAGCTACTTCATACAGTGGCAGTGTTATTGACTGTAGCTAGTTCATACAATAGCAGTGTGATTGACTGTAGCTAGTTGATACAGCAGCAGTGTGATTGACTGTAGCTAGTTCATACAGTAGCATTGGGACTGTAGTTAATTCAAACAGTAGCAGTGTGATTGACTGTAGCTAGTTTATACAGTAGCAGTGTGATTGACTGTCGCTAGTTCATGAAGTAACATTGTGATTGACTGTAGCTAGTTCATACAGTAGCAGTGTGATTGACTGTAGCTAGTTCATACAGTAGCAGTGTGATTGACTGTAGCTAGTTTATACAGTAGCAGTGTGATTGACTGTAGCTAGTTCATACAGTAGCAGTGTGATTGATTGTAGCTAGTTCATACATTAGCAGTGTGATTGACTGTAGCTAGTTTATACAGTAGCAGTGTGATTGACTGTAGCTAGTTTATACAGTAGCAATGTGATTGACTGTAGCTAGTTCATACAGTAGCATTGGGACTGTAGCTAATTCATACAGTAGCAGTGTGATTGACTGTAGCTAGTTGATACAGTAGTATTGGGACTGTAGCTAATTCATACAATAGCAGTGTGATTGACTGTAGCTAGTTGATACAGTAGCAGTGTGATTGACTGTAACTAGTTCATACAGTAGCAGTGTGATTGACTGTAGCTAGTTCATATAGTGTAGCATTGGGACGGTAGCTAATTCATACAGTAGCAGTGTGATTGACTGTAGCTGGTTTATACAGTAGCAGTGTGATTGACTGTAGCTAGTTCGTACAGTAGCAGTGTGATTGACTGTTGTTAGTTCATACAGTAGTCATGTGATTGTAGCTAGTTCTAGCGATAGTCAGTCACACTGCTACTGTATGAAAAAGCTACAGTCGCTAGTGTATCATTGGGACTGTAGCTAGTTGATACTGTAGCAGTGTGGTTGACTGTAGCTAGTTCATACAGTAGCAGTGTGATTAACTGTAGCTAGTTTATATAGTGTAGCATTGGGACGGTAGCTAGTTCATACAGTAGCATTGTGATTGACTGTAGCTAGTCATACAGTAGCAGTGTGATTGACTGTAGCTAGTTCATACAGTACCAGTGTGATTGACTGTAGCTAGTTCATACAGTAACAGTGTGATTGACTGTAGGTAGTTCATACAGTAACAGTGTGACTGACTGTAGCGAGTTCATACAGTAACAGTGTGATTGACTGTAGATAGTTCATACAGTAGCATTGGGAATGTAGCTAGTTCATACAGTAGCAGTGTGATTGACTGTAGCTAGTTCATATAGTAGCATTGTGATTGACTGTAGCTAGTTCATACAGTAGCAGTGTGATTGACTGTAGCTATTTCATACAGTAGCAGTGTGATTGACTGTAGCTAGTTCATGCAGTAGCATTGGGACTGTAGCTAATTCATACAGTAGCAGTGTGATTGACTGTAGCTAGTTCATGCAGTAGCATTGGGACTGTAGCTAATTCATACAGTAGCAGTGTGATTAACTGTAGCTAGTTCATACAGTACCAGTGTGATTGACTGTAGCTAGTTCATACAGTGACAGTGTGATTGACTGTAGGTAGTTCATACAGTAACAGTGTGACTGACTGTAGCGAGTTCATACAGTAACAGTGTGATTGACTGTAGATAGTTCATACAGTAGCATTGGGAATGTAGCTAGTTCATACAGTAGCAGTGTGATTGACTGTAGCTAGTTCATATAGTAGCATTGTGATTGACTGTAGCTAGTTCATACAGTAGCAGTGTGATTGACTGTAGCTATTTCATACAGTAGCAGTGTGATTGACTGTAGCTAGTTCATGCAGTAGCATTGGGACTGTAGCTAATTCATACAGTAGCAGTGTGATTGACTGTAGCTAGTTCATACAGTAGCAGTGTGATTGACTGTAGCTTGTTCACACAGTAGCAGTGTGATTAACTGTAGCTAGTTCATACAGTAGCATTGTGATTGACTGAAGCTAGTTTATACAGTAGCAGTGTGATTGACTGTAGCTAGTTCATACAGTAGTCGTGTAATTGTAGCTAGTTCTAGCGATAGTCAGTCACACTGCTACTGTATGAAATACCTACAGTCGCAAGTTAATATAGTGTATCATTGGGACTGTAGCTAGTTGATACAGTAGCAATGTGGTTGACTGTAGCTAGTTCATACAGTAGCAATGTGATTGACTGTAGCTAGTTCATATAGTGTAGCATTGGGACTGTAGCTAGTTCATACAGTAGCAGTGTGATTGATTTTAGCTAGTTCATACAGTAGCAGTGTGATTGACTGTAGCTAGTTCATACAGTAGCATTGTGATTGACTGAAGCTAGTTTATACAGTAGCAGTGTGATTGACTGTAGCTAGTTTATACAGTATCATTGTGAATGACTGTAACTATTTCATACAGTAGCAGTGTGATTGACTGTAGCTAGTTCATACAGTAGCAGTGTGATTGACTGTAGCTAGTTCATACAGTAGTCATGTAATTGTAGCTAGTTCTAGTGATAGTCAGTCACACTGCTACTGTATGAAATAGCTACAGTCGCTAGTTAATATAGTGTATCATTGGGACTGTAGCTAGTTGATACAGTAGCAGTGTGGTTGACTGTAGCTAGTTCATAAAGTAGCAGTGTGATTGACTGTAGCTAGTTCATACAGTAGCAGTGTGATTAAATGTAGCTAGTTCATACAGTAGCATTGGGACTGTAGCTAATTCATACAGTAGCAGTGTGATTGACTGTAGCTAGTTTATATAGTGTAGCATTGGGACTGTAGCTATTTCATACAGTAGCAGTGTGATTGACTGTAGCTAGTTTATACAGTAGCAGTGTGATTGACTGTAGCTAGTACATATAGTAGCAGTGTGATTGACTGTAGCTAGTTCATACAGTAGCAGTGTGATTGACTGTAGCTAGTTCATATAGTAGCAGTGTGATTGACTGTAGCTAGTTCATATAGTGTAGCATTGGGACTGTAGCTATTTCATACAGTAGCAGTGTGATTGACTGTAGCTAGTTCATACAGTAGCAGTGTGATTGACTGTAACTAGTTCATACAGTAGTCATATCATTGTAGATAGTTCTAGCAACAGTCAGTCACACTGCTAATGTATGAGCTAGCTACTGTCGCTAGTTCATATAGTGTATCATTGGGATTGTAGCTAGTTCGTACAGTAGCAGTGTGATTGACTTTAGCTAGTTCATACAGTAGCATTGGGACTGTAGCTAGTTCAAACAGTAGCAGTGTGATTGACTGTAGCTAGTTCATACAGTAGCAGTGTGATTGACTGTAGCTAGTTGATACAGTAGTAGTGTGATTGACTGTAGCTAGTTTATACAGTAGCAGTGTGATTGACTGTAGCTAGTTCATACAGTAGAAGTGTGATTGACTGTAGCTAATTCATACAGTAGCAGTGTGATTGACTGTAGCTAGTTCATATAGTGTAGCATTGGGACTGTAGCTATTTCATACAGTAGCAGTGTGATTGACTGTAGCTAGTTCATACAGTAGTCGTGTAATTGTAGCTAGTTCTAGCGATAGTCAGTCACACTGCTACTGTATGAAATACCTACAGTCGCAAGTTAATATAGTGTATCATTGGGACTGTAGCTAGTTGATACAGTAGCAATGTGGTTGACTGTAGCTAGTTCATACAGTAGCAATGTGATTGACTGTAGCTAGTTCATATAGTGTAGCATTGGGACTGTAGCTAGTTCATACAGTAGCAGTGTGATTGATTTTAGCTAGTTCATACAGTAGCAGTGTGATTGACTGTAGCTAGTTCATACAGTAGCATTGTGATTGACTGAAGCTAGTTTATACAGTAGCAGTGTGATTGACTGTAGCTAGTTTATACAGTATCATTGTGAATGACTGTAACTATTTCATACAGTAGCAGTGTGATTGACTGTAGCTAGTTCATACAGTAGCAGTGTGATTGACTGTAGCTAGTTCATACAGTAGTCATGTAATTGTAGCTAGTTCTAGTGATAGTCAGTCACACTGCTACTGTATGAAATAGCTACAGTCGCTAGTTAATATAGTGTATCATTGGGACTGTAGCTAGTTGATACAGTAGCAGTGTGGTTGACTGTAGCTAGTTCATAAAGTAGCAGTGTGATTGACTGTAGCTAGTTCATACAGTAGCAGTGTGATTAAATGTAGCTAGTTCATACAGTAGCATTGGGACTGTAGCTAATTCATACAGTAGCAGTGTGATTGACTGTAGCTAGTTTATATAGTGTAGCATTGGGACTGTAGCTATTTCATACAGTAGCAGTGTGATTGACTGTAGCTAGTTTATACAGTAGCAGTGTGATTGACTGTAGCTAGTACATATAGTAGCAGTGTGATTGACTGTAGCTAGTTCATACAGTAGCAGTGTGATTGACTGTAGCTAGTTCATATAGTAGCAGTGTGATTGACTGTAGCTAGTTCATACAGTAGCAGTGTGATTGACTGTAGCTAGTTCATACAGTAGTCATATCATTGTAGATAGTTCTAGCAACAGTCAGTCACACTGCTAATGTATGAGCTAGCTACTGTCGCTAGTTCATATAGTGTATCATTGGGATTGTAGCTAGTTCGTACAGTAGCAGTGTGATTGACTTTAGCTAGTTCATACAGTAGCATTGGGACTGTAGCTAGTTCAAACAGTAGCAGTGTGATTGACTGTAGCTAGTTCATACAGTAGCAGTGTGATTGACTGTAGCTAGTTGATACAGTAGTAGTGTGATTGACTGTAGCTAGTTTATACAGTAGCAGTGTGATTGACTGTAGCTAGTTCATACAGTAGAAGTGTGATTGACTGTAGCTAATTCATACAGTAGCAGTGTGATTGACTGTAGCTAGTTCATATAGTGTAGCATTGGGACTGTAGCTATTTCATACAGTAGCAGTGTGATTGACTGTAGCTAGTTCATACAGTAGCAGTGTGATTGACTGTAACTAGTTCATACAGTAGCAGTGTGATTGACTGTAGCTAGTTTATACAGTAGCAGTGTGATTGACTGTAGCTAGTTTATATAGTAGCAGTGTGATTGACTGTAGCTAGTTCATACAGTAGCAGTGTGATTGACTGTAGCTAGTTCATATAGTAGCATTGTGATTGACTGTAGCTAGTTCATACAGTAGTCATATCATTGTAGATAGTTCTAGCAACAGTCAGTCACAATGCTAATGTATGAGCTAGCTACTGTCGCTAGTTCATATAGTGTAGCATTGGGACTGTAGCTATTTCATACAGTAGCAGTGTGATTGACTGTAGCTAGTTCATACAGTAGTCGTGTAATTGTAGCTAGTTCTAGCGATAGTCAGTCACACTGCTACTGTATGAAATACCTACAGTCGCAAGTTAATATAGTGTATCATTGGGACTGTAGCTAGTTGATACAGTAGCAATGTGGTTGACTGTAGCTAGTTCATACAGTAGCAATGTGATTGACTGTAGCTAGTTCATATAGTGTAGCATTGGGACTGTAGCTAGTTCATACAGTAGCAGTGTGATTGATTTTAGCTAGTTCATACAGTAGCAGTGTGATTGACTGTAGCTAGTTCATACAGTAGCATTGTGATTGACTGAAGCTAGTTTATACAGTAGCAGTGTGATTGACTGTAGCTAGTTTATACAGTATCATTGTGAATGACTGTAACTATTTCATACAGTAGCAGTGTGATTGACTGTAGCTAGTTCATACAGTAGCAGTGTGATTGACTGTAGCTAGTTCATACAGTAGTCATGTAATTGTAGCTAGTTCTAGTGATAGTCAGTCACACTGCTACTGTATGAAATAGCTACAGTCGCTAGTTAATATAGTGTATCATTGGGACTGTAGCTAGTTGATACAGTAGCAGTGTGGTTGACTGTAGCTAGTTCATAAAGTAGCAGTGTGATTGACTGTAGCTAGTTCATACAGTAGCAGTGTGATTAAATGTAGCTAGTTCATACAGTAGCATTGGGACTGTAGCTAATTCATACAGTAGCAGTGTGATTGACTGTAGCTAGTTTATATAGTGTAGCATTGGGACTGTAGCTATTTCATACAGTAGCAGTGTGATTGACTGTAGCTAGTTTATACAGTAGCAGTGTGATTGACTGTAGCTAGTACATATAGTAGCAGTGTGATTGACTGTAGCTAGTTCATACAGTAGCAGTGTGATTGACTGTAGCTAGTTCATATAGTAGCAGTGTGATTGACTGTAGCTAGTTCATACAGTAGCAGTGTGATTGACTGTAGCTAGTTCATACAGTAGTCATATCATTGTAGATAGTTCTAGCAACAGTCAGTCACACTGCTAATGTATGAGCTAGCTACTGTCGCTAGTTCATATAGTGTATCATTGGGATTGTAGCTAGTTCGTACAGTAGCAGTGTGATTGACTTTAGCTAGTTCATACAGTAGCATTGGGACTGTAGCTAGTTCAAACAGTAGCAGTGTGATTGACTGTAGCTAGTTCATACAGTAGCAGTGTGATTGACTGTAGCTAGTTGATACAGTAGTAGTGTGATTGACTGTAGCTAGTTTATACAGTAGCAGTGTGATTGACTGTAGCTAGTTCATACAGTAGAAGTGTGATTGACTGTAGCTAATTCATACAGTAGCAGTGTGATTGACTGTAGCTAGTTCATATAGTGTAGCATTGGGACTGTAGCTATTTCATACAGTAGCAGTGTGATTGACTGTAGCTAGTTCATACAGTAGCAGTGTGATTGACTGTAACTAGTTCATACAGTAGCAGTGTGATTGACTGTAGCTAGTTTATACAGTAGCAGTGTGATTGACTGTAGCTAGTTTATATAGTAGCAGTGTGATTGACTGTAGCTAGTTCATACAGTAGCAGTGTGATTGACTGTAGCTAGTTCATATAGTAGCATTGTGATTGACTGTAGCTAGTTCATACAGTAGTCATATCATTGTAGATAGTTCTAGCAACAGTCAGTCACAATGCTAATGTATGAGCTAGCTACTGTCGCTAGTTCATATAGTGTATCATTGGGACTGTAGCTAGTTCATATAGTAGCAATGTGATTGACTGTAGCTAGTTCATACAGTAGCAGTGTGATTGACTGTAGCTAGTTTATACAGTAGCAGTGTGATTGACTGTAGCTAGTTCATGAAGTAGTCATGTGATTGTAGATAGTTCTAGCAACAGTCAGTCACACTGCTACTGTATGAACTAGCTACTGTCGCTAGTTCATATGGTGTATCATTGGGACTGTAGCTTGTTCATACAGTAGCAGTGTGATTGACTGTAGCTAGTTCATACAGTAGCAGTGTGATTGACTGTAGCTAGCTCATACAGTAGCATTGTGATTGACTGTAGCTAGTTCATATAGTGTAGCATTGGGACTATAGCTAGTTCATACAGTACCAGTGTGATTGACTGTAGCTAGTTAATGTAGTGTATCATTGGTACTGTAGCTAGTTCATACAGTAGCAGTGTGTCTGACTGTAGCTAGTTGATACAGTAGCAGTGTGATTGACTGTAGCTAGTTGATACAGTAGTCATGTAATTGTAGCTAGTTCTAGTGATAGTCAGTCACACTGCTACTGTATGAAATAGCTACAGTCGCTAGTTAATATAGTGTATCATTGGGACTGTAGCTAGTTGATACAGTAGCAGTGTGGTTGACTGTAGCTAGTTCATAAAGTAGCAGTGTGATTGACTGTAGCTAGTTCATACAGTAGCAGTGTGATTAAATGTAGCTAGTTCATACAGTAGCATTGGGACTGTAGCTAATTCATACAGTAGCAGTGTGATTGACTGTAGCTAGTTTATATAGTGTAGCATTGGGACTGTAGCTATTTCATACAGTAGCAGTGTGATTGACTGTAGCTAGTTTATACAGTAGCAGTGTGATTGACTGTAGCTAGTACATATAGTAGCAGTGTGATTGACTGTAGCTAGTTCATACAGTAGCAGTGTGATTGACTGTAGCTAGTTCATATAGTAGCAGTGTGATTGACTGTAGCTAGTTCATACAGTAGCAGTGTGATTGACTATAGCTAGTTCATACAGTAGTCATATCATTGTAGATAGTTCTAGCAACAGTCAGTCACACTGCTAATGTATGAGCTAGCTACTGTCGCTAGTTCATATAGTGTATCATTGGGATTGTAGCTAGTTCGTACAGTAGCAGTGTGATTGACTTTAGCTAGTTCATACAGTAGCATTGGGACTGTAGCTAGTTCAAACAGTAGCAGTGTGATTGACTGTAGCTAGTTCATACAGTAGCAGTGTGATTGACTGTAGCTAGTTGATACAGTAGTAGTGTGATTGACTGTAGCTAGTTCATACAGTAGAAGTGTGATTGACTGTAGCTAGTTTATACAGTAGCAGTGTGATTGACTGTAGCTAGTTCATACAGTAGAAGTGTGATTGACTGTAGCTAATTCATACAGTAGCAGTGTGATTGACTGTAGCTAGTTCATATAGTGTAGCATTGGGACTGTAGCTATTTCATACAGTAGCAGTGTGATTGACTGTAGCTAGTTCATACAGTAGCAGTGTGATTGACTGTAACTAGTTCATACAGTAGCAGTGTGATTGACTGTAGCTAGTTTATACAGTAGCAGTGTGATTGACTGTAGCTAGTTTATATAGTAGCAGTGTGATTGACTGTAGCTAGTTCATACAGTAGCAGTGTGATTGACTGTAGCTAGTTCATATAGTAGCATTGTGATTGACTGTAGCTAGTTCATACAGTAGTCATATCATTGTAGATAGTTCTAGCAACAGTCAGTCACAATGCTAATGTATGAGCTAGCTACTGTCGCTAGTTCATATAGTGTATCATTGGGACTGTAGCTAGTTCATACAGTAGCAGTGTGATTTAATGTAGCTAGTTCATATAGTGCAGCATTGGGAATGTAGCTAGTTCATACAGTAGCAGTGTGATTGACTGTAGCTAGTTCATACAGTAGCAGTGTGATTGACTGTAGCTAGTTCATACAGTAGCAGTGTGATTGACTGTAGCTAGTTCATACAGTAGCATTGTGATTGACTGAAGCTAGTTTATACAGTAGCAGTGTGATTGACTGTAGCTAGTCACACAGTAGCAGTGTGATTGACTGTAGCTAGTTCATACAGTAGCATTGTGATTGACTGAAGCTAGTTTATACAGTAGCAGTGTGATTGACTGTAGCTATTTCATACAGTAGCAGTGTGATTGACTGTAGCTAGTTCATACAGTAGCAGTGTGATTAAATGTAGCTAGTTCATACAGTAGCATTGGGACTGTAGCTAATTCATACAGTAGCAGTGTGATTGACTGTAGCTAGTTTATATAGTGTAGCATTGGGACTGTAGCTATTTCATACAGTAGCAGTGTGATTGACTGTAGCTAGTTTATACAGTAGCAGTGTGATTGACTGTAGCTAGTACATATAGTAGCAGTGTGATTGACTGTAGCTAGTTCATACAGTAGCAGTGTGATTGACTGTAGCTAGTTCATATAGTAGCAGTGTGATTGACTGTAGCTAGTTCATACAGTAGCAGTGTGATTGACTGTAGCTAGTTCATACAGTAGTCATATCATTGTAGATAGTTCTAGCAACAGTCAGTCACACTGCTAATGTATGAGCTAGCTACTGTCGCTAGTTCATATAGTGTATCATTGGGATTGTAGCTAGTTCGTACAGTAGCAGTGTGATTGACTTTAGCTAGTTCATACAGTAGCATTGGGACTGTAGCTAGTTCAAACAGTAGCAGTGTGATTGACTGTAGCTAGTTCATACAGTAGCAGTGTGATTGACTGTAGCTAGTTGATACAGTAGTAGTGTGATTGACTGTAGCTAGTTTATACAGTAGCAGTGTGATTGACTGTAGCTAGTTCATACAGTAGAAGTGTGATTGACTGTAGCTAATTCATACAGTAGCAGTGTGATTGACTGTAGCTAGTTCATATAGTGTAGCATTGGGACTGTAGCTATTTCATACAGTAGCAGTGTGATTGACTGTAGCTAGTTCATACAGTAGCAGTGTGATTGACTGTAACTAGTTCATACAGTAGCAGTGTGATTGACTGTAGCTAGTTTATACAGTAGCAGTGTGATTGACTGTAGCTAGTTTATATAGTAGCAGTGTGATTGACTGTAGCTAGTTCATACAGTAGCAGTGTGATTGACTGTAGCTAGTTCATATAGTAGCATTGTGATTGACTGTAGCTAGTTCATACAGTAACAGTGTGATTGACTGTAGGTAGTTCATACAGTAACAGTGTGACTGACTGTAGCGAGTTCATACAGTAACAGTGTGATTGACTGTAGATAGTTCATACAGTAGCATTGGGAATGTAGCTAGTTCATACAGTAGCAGTGTGATTGACTGTAGCTAGTTCATATAGTAGCAGTGTGATTGACTGTAACTAGTTCATACAGTAGTCATATCATTGTAGATAGTTCTAGCAACAGTCAGTCACACTGCTAATGTATGAGCTAGCTACTGTCGCTAGTTCATATAGTGTATCATTGGGACTGTAGCTAGTTCATATAGTAGCAATGTGATTGACTGTAGCTAGTTCATACAGTAGCAGTGTGATTGACTGTAGCTAGTTTATACAGTAGCAGTGTGATTGACTGTAGCTAGTTCATGAAGTAGTCATGTGATTGTAGATAGTTCTAGCAACAGTCAGTCACACTGCTACTGTATGAACTAGCTACTGTCGCTAGTTCATATGGTGTATCATTGGGACTGTAGCTTGTTCATACAGTAGCAGTGTGATTGACTGTAGCTAGTTCATACAGTAGCAGTGTGATTGACTGTAGCTAGCTCATACAGTAGCATTGTGATTGACTGTAGCTAGTTCATATAGTGTAGCATTGGGACTATAGCTAGTTCATACAGTACCAGTGTGATTGACTGTAGCTAGTTAATGTAGTGTATCATTGGTACTGTAGCTAGTTCATACAGTAGCAGTGTGTCTGACTGTAGCTAGTTGATACAGTAGCAGTGTGATTGACTGTAGCTAGTTGATACAGTAGTCATGTAATTGTAGCTAGTTCTAGTGATAGTCAGTCACACTGCTACTGTATGAAATAGCTACAGTCGCTAGTTAATATAGTGTATCATTGGGACTGTAGCTAGTTGATACAGTAGCAGTGTGGTTGACTGTAGCTAGTTCATAAAGTAGCAGTGTGATTGACTGTAGCTAGTTCATACAGTAGCAGTGTGATTAAATGTAGCTAGTTCATACAGTAGCATTGGGACTGTAGCTAATTCATACAGTAGCAGTGTGATTGACTGTAGCTAGTTTATATAGTGTAGCATTGGGACTGTAGCTATTTCATACAGTAGCAGTGTGATTGACTGTAGCTAGTTTATACAGTAGCAGTGTGATTGACTGTAGCTAGTACATATAGTAGCAGTGTGATTGACTGTAGCTAGTTCATACAGTAGCAGTGTGATTGACTGTAGCTAGTTCATATAGTAGCAGTGTGATTGACTGTAGCTAGTTCATACAGTAGCAGTGTGATTGACTATAGCTAGTTCATACAGTAGTCATATCATTGTAGATAGTTCTAGCAACAGTCAGTCACACTGCTAATGTATGAGCTAGCTACTGTCGCTAGTTCATATAGTGTATCATTGGGATTGTAGCTAGTTCGTACAGTAGCAGTGTGATTGACTTTAGCTAGTTCATACAGTAGCATTGGGACTGTAGCTAGTTCAAACAGTAGCAGTGTGATTGACTGTAGCTAGTTCATACAGTAGCAGTGTGATTGACTGTAGCTAGTTGATACAGTAGTAGTGTGATTGACTGTAGCTAGTTCATACAGTAGAAGTGTGATTGACTGTAGCTAGTTTATACAGTAGCAGTGTGATTGACTGTAGCTAGTTCATACAGTAGAAGTGTGATTGACTGTAGCTAATTCATACAGTAGCAGTGTGATTGACTGTAGCTAGTTCATATAGTGTAGCATTGGGACTGTAGCTATTTCATACAGTAGCAGTGTGATTGACTGTAGCTAGTTCATACAGTAGCAGTGTGATTGACTGTAACTAGTTCATACAGTAGCAGTGTGATTGACTGTAGCTAGTTTATACAGTAGCAGTGTGATTGACTGTAGCTAGTTTATATAGTAGCAGTGTGATTGACTGTAGCTAGTTCATACAGTAGCAGTGTGATTGACTGTAGCTAGTTCATATAGTAGCATTGTGATTGACTGTAGCTAGTTCATACAGTAGTCATATCATTGTAGATAGTTCTAGCAACAGTCAGTCACAATGCTAATGTATGAGCTAGCTACTGTCGCTAGTTCATATAGTGTATCATTGGGACTGTAGCTAGTTCATACAGTAGCAGTGTGATTTAATGTAGCTAGTTCATATAGTGCAGCATTGGGAATGTAGCTAGTTCATACAGTAGCAGTGTGATTGACTGTAGCTAGTTCATACAGTAGCAGTGTGATTGACTGTAGCTAGTTCATACAGTAGCAGTGTGATTGACTGTAGCTAGTTCATACAGTAGCATTGTGATTGACTGAAGCTAGTTTATACAGTAGCAGTGTGATTGACTGTAGCTAGTCACACAGTAGCAGTGTGATTGACTGTAGCTAGTTCATACAGTAGCATTGTGATTGACTGAAGCTAGTTTATACAGTAGCAGTGTGATTGACTGTAGCTATTTCATACAGTAGCAGTGTGATTGACTGTAGCTAGTTCATACAGTAGCAGTGTGATTAAATGTAGCTAGTTCATACAGTAGCATTGGGACTGTAGCTAATTCATACAGTAGCAGTGTGATTGACTGTAGCTAGTTTATATAGTGTAGCATTGGGACTGTAGCTATTTCATACAGTAGCAGTGTGATTGACTGTAGCTAGTTTATACAGTAGCAGTGTGATTGACTGTAGCTAGTACATATAGTAGCAGTGTGATTGACTGTAGCTAGTTCATACAGTAGCAGTGTGATTGACTGTAGCTAGTTCATATAGTAGCAGTGTGATTGACTGTAGCTAGTTCATACAGTAGCAGTGTGATTGACTGTAGCTAGTTCATACAGTAGTCATATCATTGTAGATAGTTCTAGCAACAGTCAGTCACACTGCTAATGTATGAGCTAGCTACTGTCGCTAGTTCATATAGTGTATCATTGGGATTGTAGCTAGTTCGTACAGTAGCAGTGTGATTGACTTTAGCTAGTTCATACAGTAGCATTGGGACTGTAGCTAGTTCAAACAGTAGCAGTGTGATTGACTGTAGCTAGTTCATACAGTAGCAGTGTGATTGACTGTAGCTAGTTGATACAGTAGTAGTGTGATTGACTGTAGCTAGTTTATACAGTAGCAGTGTGATTGACTGTAGCTAGTTCATACAGTAGAAGTGTGATTGACTGTAGCTAATTCATACAGTAGCAGTGTGATTGACTGTAGCTAGTTCATATAGTGTAGCATTGGGACTGTAGCTATTTCATACAGTAGCAGTGTGATTGACTGTAGCTAGTTCATACAGTAGCAGTGTGATTGACTGTAACTAGTTCATACAGTAGCAGTGTGATTGACTGTAGCTAGTTTATACAGTAGCAGTGTGATTGACTGTAGCTAGTTTATATAGTAGCAGTGTGATTGACTGTAGCTAGTTCATACAGTAGCAGTGTGATTGACTGTAGCTAGTTCATATAGTAGCATTGTGATTGACTGTAGCTAGTTCATACAGTAACAGTGTGATTGACTGTAGGTAGTTCATACAGTAACAGTGTGACTGACTGTAGCGAGTTCATACAGTAACAGTGTGATTGACTGTAGATAGTTCATACAGTAGCATTGGGAATGTAGCTAGTTCATACAGTAGCAGTGTGATTGACTGTAGCTAGTTCATATAGTAGCATTGTGATTGACTGTAGCTAGTTCATACAGTAGCAGTGTGATTGACTGTAGCTATTTCATACAGTAGCAGTGTGATTGACTGTAGCTAGTTCATGCAGTAGCATTGGGACTGTAGCTAATTCATACAGTAGCAGTGTGATTGACTGTAGCTAGTTCATGCAGTAGCATTGGGACTGTAGCTAATTCATACAGTAGCAGTGTGATTAACTGTAGCTAGTTCATACAGTACCAGTGTGATTGACTGTAGCTAGTTCATACAGTGACAGTGTGATTGACTGTAGGTAGTTCATACAGTAACAGTGTGACTGACTGTAGCGAGTTCATACAGTAACAGTGTGATTGACTGTAGATAGTTCATACAGTAGCATTGGGAATGTAGCTAGTTCATACAGTAGCAGTGTGATTGACTGTAGCTAGTTCATATAGTAGCATTGTGATTGACTGTAGCTAGTTCATACAGTAGCAGTGTGATTGACTGTAGCTATTTCATACAGTAGCAGTGTGATTGACTGTAGCTAGTTCATGCAGTAGCATTGGGACTGTAGCTAATTCATACAGTAGCAGTGTGATTGACTGTAGCTAGTTCATACAGTAGCAGTGTGATTGACTGTAGCTTGTTCACACAGTAGCAGTGTGATTAACTGTAGCTAGTTCATACAGTAGCATTGTGATTGACTGAAGCTAGTTTATACAGTAGCAGTGTGATTGACTGTAGCTAGTTCATACAGTAGTCGTGTAATTGTAGCTAGTTCTAGCGATAGTCAGTCACACTGCTACTGTATGAAATACCTACAGTCGCAAGTTAATATAGTGTATCATTGGGACTGTAGCTAGTTGATACAGTAGCAATGTGGTTGACTGTAGCTAGTTCATACAGTAGCAATGTGATTGACTGTAGCTAGTTCATATAGTGTAGCATTGGGACTGTAGCTAGTTCATACAGTAGCAGTGTGATTGATTTTAGCTAGTTCATACAGTAGCAGTGTGATTGACTGTAGCTAGTTCATACAGTAGCATTGTGATTGACTGAAGCTAGTTTATACAGTAGCAGTGTGATTGACTGTAGCTAGTTTATACAGTATCATTGTGAATGACTGTAACTATTTCATACAGTAGCAGTGTGATTGACTGTAGCTAGTTCATACAGTAGCAGTGTGATTGACTGTAGCTAGTTCATACAGTAGTCATGTAATTGTAGCTAGTTCTAGTGATAGTCAGTCACACTGCTACTGTATGAAATAGCTACAGTCGCTAGTTAATATAGTGTATCATTGGGACTGTAGCTAGTTGATACAGTAGCAGTGTGGTTGACTGTAGCTAGTTCATAAAGTAGCAGTGTGATTGACTGTAGCTAGTTCATACAGTAGCAGTGTGATTAAATGTAGCTAGTTCATACAGTAGCATTGGGACTGTAGCTAATTCATACAGTAGCAGTGTGATTGACTGTAGCTAGTTTATATAGTGTAGCATTGGGACTGTAGCTATTTCATACAGTAGCAGTGTGATTGACTGTAGCTAGTTTATACAGTAGCAGTGTGATTGACTGTAGCTAGTACATATAGTAGCAGTGTGATTGACTGTAGCTAGTTCATACAGTAGCAGTGTGATTGACTGTAGCTAGTTCATATAGTAGCAGTGTGATTGACTGTAGCTAGTTCATACAGTAGCAGTGTGATTGACTGTAGCTAGTTCATACAGTAGTCATATCATTGTAGATAGTTCTAGCAACAGTCAGTCACACTGCTAATGTATGAGCTAGCTACTGTCGCTAGTTCATATAGTGTATCATTGGGATTGTAGCTAGTTCGTACAGTAGCAGTGTGATTGACTTTAGCTAGTTCATACAGTAGCATTGGGACTGTAGCTAGTTCAAACAGTAGCAGTGTGATTGACTGTAGCTAGTTCATACAGTAGCAGTGTGATTGACTGTAGCTAGTTGATACAGTAGTAGTGTGATTGACTGTAGCTAGTTTATACAGTAGCAGTGTGATTGACTGTAGCTAGTTCATACAGTAGAAGTGTGATTGACTGTAGCTAATTCATACAGTAGCAGTGTGATTGACTGTAGCTAGTTCATATAGTGTAGCATTGGGACTGTAGCTATTTCATACAGTAGCAGTGTGATTGACTGTAGCTAGTTCATACAGTAGCAGTGTGATTGACTGTAACTAGTTCATACAGTAGCAGTGTGATTGACTGTAGCTAGTTTATACAGTAGCAGTGTGATTGACTGTAGCTAGTTTATATAGTAGCAGTGTGATTGACTGTAGCTAGTTCATACAGTAGCAGTGTGATTGACTGTAGCTAGTTCATATAGTAGCATTGTGATTGACTGTAGCTAGTTCATACAGTAGTCATATCATTGTAGATAGTTCTAGCAACAGTCAGTCACAATGCTAATGTATGAGCTAGCTACTGTCGCTAGTTCCTATAGTGTATCATTGGGACTGTAGCTAGTTCATATAGTAGCAATGTGATTGACTGTAGCTAGTTCATACAGTAGCAGTGTGATTGACTGTAGCTAGTTTATACAGTAGCAGTGTGATTGACTGTAGCTAGTTCATGAAGTAGTCATGTGATTGTAGATAGTTCTAGCAACAGTCAGTCACACTGCTACTGTATGAACTAGCTACTGTCGCTAGTTCATATGGTGTATCATTGGGACTGTAGCTTGTTCATACAGTAGCAGTGTGATTGACTGTAGCTAGTTCATACAGTAGCAGTGTGATTGACTGTAGCTAGCTCATACAGTAGCATTGTGATTGACTGTAGCTAGTTCATATAGTGTAGCATTGGGACTATAGCTAGTTCATACAGTACCAGTGTGATTGACTGTAGCTAGTTAATGTAGTGTATCATTGGTACTGTAGCTAGTTCATACAGTAGCAGTGTGTCTGACTGTAGCTAGTTGATACAGTAGCAGTGTGATTGACTGTAGCTAGTTGATACAGTAGTCATGTAATTGTAGCTAGTTCTAGTGATAGTCAGTCACACTGCTACTGTATGAAATAGCTACAGTCGCTAGTTAATATAGTGTATCATTGGGACTGTAGCTAGTTGATACAGTAGCAGTGTGGTTGACTGTAGCTAGTTCATAAAGTAGCAGTGTGATTGACTGTAGCTAGTTCATACAGTAGCAGTGTGATTAAATGTAGCTAGTTCATACAGTAGCATTGGGACTGTAGCTAATTCATACAGTAGCAGTGTGATTGACTGTAGCTAGTTTATATAGTGTAGCATTGGGACTGTAGCTATTTCATACAGTAGCAGTGTGATTGACTGTAGCTAGTTTATACAGTAGCAGTGTGATTGACTGTAGCTAGTACATATAGTAGCAGTGTGATTGACTGTAGCTAGTTCATACAGTAGCAGTGTGATTGACTGTAGCTAGTTCATATAGTAGCAGTGTGATTGACTGTAGCTAGTTCATACAGTAGC
Organism: Argentina silus; assembly: GCF_951799395.1. Lineage (NCBI taxonomy): Eukaryota > Metazoa > Chordata > Actinopteri > Argentiniformes > Argentinidae > Argentina > Argentina silus. The sequence goes on along the minus strand of NC_139654.1, from coordinate 1,552,855 downwards.
AGTGTGATTGACTATAGCTAGTTCATACAGTAGTCATATCATTGTAGATAGTTCTAGCAACAGTCAGTCACACTGCTAATGTATGAGCTAGCTACTGTCGCTAGTTCATATAGTGTATCATTGGGATTGTAGCTAGTTCGTACAGTAGCAGTGTGATTGACTTTAGCTAGTTCATACAGTAGCATTGGGACTGTAGCTAGTTCAAACAGTAGCAGTGTGATTGACTGTAGCTAGTTCATACAGTAGCAGTGTGATTGACTGTAGCTAGTTGATACAGTAGTAGTGTGATTGACTGTAGCTAGTTCATACAGTAGAAGTGTGATTGACTGTAGCTAGTTTATACAGTAGCAGTGTGATTGACTGTAGCTAGTTCATACAGTAGAAGTGTGATTGACTGTAGCTAATTCATACAGTAGCAGTGTGATTGACTGTAGCTAGTTCATATAGTGTAGCATTGGGACTGTAGCTATTTCATACAGTAGCAGTGTGATTGACTGTAGCTAGTTCATACAGTAGCAGTGTGATTGACTGTAACTAGTTCATACAGTAGCAGTGTGATTGACTGTAGCTAGTTTATACAGTAGCAGTGTGATTGACTGTAGCTAGTTTATATAGTAGCAGTGTGATTGACTGTAGCTAGTTCATACAGTAGCAGTGTGATTGACTGTAGCTAGTTCATATAGTAGCATTGTGATTGACTGTAGCTAGTTCATACAGTAGTCATATCATTGTAGATAGTTCTAGCAACAGTCAGTCACAATGCTAATGTATGAGCTAGCTACTGTCGCTAGTTCATATAGTGTATCATTGGGACTGTAGCTAGTTCATACAGTAGCAGTGTGATTTAATGTAGCTAGTTCATATAGTGCAGCATTGGGAATGTAGCTAGTTCATACAGTAGCAGTGTGATTGACTGTAGCTAGTTCATACAGTAGCAGTGTGATTGACTGTAGCTAGTTCATACAGTAGCAGTGTGATTGACTGTAGCTAGTTCATACAGTAGCATTGTGATTGACTGAAGCTAGTTTATACAGTAGCAGTGTGATTGACTGTAGCTAGTCACACAGTAGCAGTGTGATTGACTGTAGCTAGTTCATACAGTAGCATTGTGATTGACTGAAGCTAGTTTATACAGTAGCAGTGTGATTGACTGTAGCTATTTCATACAGTAGCAGTGTGATTGACTGTAGCTAGTTCATACAGTAGCAGTGTGATTGACTGTAGCTAGTTGATACAGTAGTAGTGTGATTGACTGTAGCTAGTTTATACAGTAGCAGTGTGATTGACTGTAGCTAGTTCATACAGTAGAAGTGTGATTGACTGTAGCTAATTCATACAGTAGCAGTGTGATTGACTGTAGCTAGTTCATATAGTGTAGCATTGGGACTGTAGCTATTTCATACAGTAGCAGTGTGATTGACTGTAGCTAGTTCATACAGTAGCAGTGTGATTGACTGTAACTAGTTCATACAGTAGCAGTGTGATTGACTGTAGCTAGTTTATACAGTAGCAGTGTGATTGACTGTAGCTAGTTTATATAGTAGCAGTGTGATTGACTGTAGCTAGTTCATACAGTAGCAGTGTGATTGACTGTAGCTAGTTCATATAGTAGCATTGTGATTGACTGTAGCTAGTTCATACAGTAGTCATATCATTGTAGATAGTTCTAGCAACAGTCAGTCACAATGCTAATGTATGAGCTAGCTACTGTCGCTAGTTCATATAGTGTATCATTGGGACTGTAGCTAGTTCATATAGTAGCAATGTGATTGACTGTAGCTAGTTCATACAGTAGCAGTGTGATTGACTGTAGCTAGTTTATACAGTAGCAGTGTGATTGACTGTAGCTAGTTCATGAAGTAGTCATGTGATTGTAGATAGTTCTAGCAACAGTCAGTCACACTGCTACTGTATGAACTAGCTACTGTCGCTAGTTCATATGGTGTATCATTGGGACTGTAGCTTGTTCATACAGTAGCAGTGTGATTGACTGTAGCTAGTTCATACAGTAGCAGTGTGATTGACTGTAGCTAGCTCATACAGTAGCATTGTGATTGACTGTAGCTAGTTCATATAGTGTAGCATTGGGACTATAGCTAGTTCATACAGTACCAGTGTGATTGACTGTAGCTAGTTAATGTAGTGTATCATTGGTACTGTAGCTAGTTCATACAGTAGCAGTGTGTCTGACTGTAGCTAGTTGATACAGTAGCAGTGTGATTGACTGTAGCTAGTTGATACAGTAGTCATGTAATTGTAGCTAGTTCTAGTGATAGTCAGTCACACTGCTACTGTATGAAATAGCTACAGTCGCTAGTTAATATAGTGTATCATTGGGACTGTAGCTAGTTGATACAGTAGCAGTGTGGTTGACTGTAGCTAGTTCATAAAGTAGCAGTGTGATTGACTGTAGCTAGTTCATACAGTAGCAGTGTGATTAAATGTAGCTAGTTCATACAGTAGCATTGGGACTGTAGCTAATTCATACAGTAGCAGTGTGATTGACTGTAGCTAGTTTATATAGTGTAGCATTGGGACTGTAGCTATTTCATACAGTAGCAGTGTGATTGACTGTAGCTAGTTTATACAGTAGCAGTGTGATTGACTGTAGCTAGTACATATAGTAGCAGTGTGATTGACTGTAGCTAGTTCATACAGTAGCAGTGTGATTGACTGTAGCTAGTTCATATAGTAGCAGTGTGATTGACTGTAGCTAGTTCATACAGTAGCAGTGTGATTGACTATAGCTAGTTCATACAGTAGTCATATCATTGTAGATAGTTCTAGCAACAGTCAGTCACACTGCTAATGTATGAGCTAGCTACTGTCGCTAGTTCATATAGTGTATCATTGGGATTGTAGCTAGTTCGTACAGTAGCAGTGTGATTGACTTTAGCTAGTTCATACAGTAGCATTGGGACTGTAGCTAGTTCAAACAGTAGCAGTGTGATTGACTGTAGCTAGTTCATACAGTAGCAGTGTGATTGACTGTAGCTAGTTGATACAGTAGTAGTGTGATTGACTGTAGCTAGTTCATACAGTAGAAGTGTGATTGACTGTAGCTAGTTTATACAGTAGCAGTGTGATTGACTGTAGCTAGTTCATACAGTAGAAGTGTGATTGACTGTAGCTAATTCATACAGTAGCAGTGTGATTGACTGTAGCTAGTTCATATAGTGTAGCATTGGGACTGTAGCTATTTCATACAGTAGCAGTGTGATTGACTGTAGCTAGTTCATACAGTAGCAGTGTGATTGACTGTAACTAGTTCATACAGTAGCAGTGTGATTGACTGTAGCTAGTTTATACAGTAGCAGTGTGATTGACTGTAGCTAGTTTATATAGTAGCAGTGTGATTGACTGTAGCTAGTTCATACAGTAGCAGTGTGATTGACTGTAGCTAGTTCATATAGTAGCATTGTGATTGACTGTAGCTAGTTCATACAGTAGTCATATCATTGTAGATAGTTCTAGCAACAGTCAGTCACAATGCTAATGTATGAGCTAGCTACTGTCGCTAGTTCATATAGTGTATCATTGGGACTGTAGCTAGTTCATACAGTAGCAGTGTGATTTAATGTAGCTAGTTCATATAGTGCAGCATTGGGAATGTAGCTAGTTCATACAGTAGCAGTGTGATTGACTGTAGCTAGTTCATACAGTAGCAGTGTGATTGACTGTAGCTAGTTCATACAGTAGCAGTGTGATTGACTGTAGCTAGTTCATACAGTAGCATTGTGATTGACTGAAGCTAGTTTATACAGTAGCAGTGTGATTGACTGTAGCTAGTCACACAGTAGCAGTGTGATTGACTGTAGCTAGTTCATACAGTAGCATTGTGATTGACTGAAGCTAGTTTATACAGTAGCAGTGTGATTGACTGTAGCTATTTCATACAGTAGCAGTGTGATTGACTGTAGCTAGTTCATACAGTAGCAGTGTGATTAAATGTAGCTAGTTCATACAGTAGCATTGGGACTGTAGCTAATTCATACAGTAGCAGTGTGATTGACTGTAGCTAGTTTATATAGTGTAGCATTGGGACTGTAGCTATTTCATACAGTAGCAGTGTGATTGACTGTAGCTAGTTTATACAGTAGCAGTGTGATTGACTGTAGCTAGTACATATAGTAGCAGTGTGATTGACTGTAGCTAGTTCATACAGTAGCAGTGTGATTGACTGTAGCTAGTTCATATAGTAGCAGTGTGATTGACTGTAGCTAGTTCATACAGTAGCAGTGTGATTGACTGTAGCTAGTTCATACAGTAGTCATATCATTGTAGATAGTTCTAGCAACAGTCAGTCACACTGCTAATGTATGAGCTAGCTACTGTCGCTAGTTCATATAGTGTATCATTGGGATTGTAGCTAGTTCGTACAGTAGCAGTGTGATTGACTTTAGCTAGTTCATACAGTAGCATTGGGACTGTAGCTAGTTCAAACAGTAGCAGTGTGATTGACTGTAGCTAGTTCATACAGTAGCAGTGTGATTGACTGTAGCTAGTTGATACAGTAGTAGTGTGATTGACTGTAGCTAGTTTATACAGTAGCAGTGTGATTGACTGTAGCTAGTTCATACAGTAGAAGTGTGATTGACTGTAGCTAATTCATACAGTAGCAGTGTGATTGACTGTAGCTAGTTCATATAGTGTAGCATTGGGACTGTAGCTATTTCATATAGTAGCAGTGTGATTGACTGTAGCTAGTTCATACAGTAGCAGTGGGATTGACTGTAACTAGTTCATACAGTAGCAGTGTGATTGACTGTAGCTAGTTTATACAGTAGCAGTGTGATTGACTGTAGCTAGTTTATATAGTAGCAGTGTGATTGACTGTAGCTAGTTCATACAGTAGCAGTGTGATTGACTGTAGCTAGTTCATATAGTAGCATTGTGATTGACTGTAGCTAGTTCATACAGTAGTCATATCATTGTAGATAGTTCTAGCAACAGTCAGTCACAATGCTAATGTATGAGCTAGCTACTGTCGCTAGTTCATATAGTGTATCATTGGGACTGTAGCTAGTTCATATAGTAGCAATGTGATTGACTGTAGCTAGTTCATACAGTAGCAGTGTGATTGACTGTAGCTAGTTTATACAGTAGCAGTGTGATTGACTGTAGCTAGTTCATGAAGTAGTCATGTGATTGTAGATAGTTCTAGCAACAGTCAGTCACACTGCTACTGTATGAACTAGCTACTGTCGCTAGTTCATATGGTGTATCATTGGGACTGTAGCTTGTTCATACAGTAGCAGTGTGATTGACTGTAGCTAGTTCATACAGTAGCAGTGTGATTGACTGTAGCTAGCTCATACAGTAGCATTGTGATTGACTGTAGCTAGTTCATATAGTGTAGCATTGGGACTATAGCTAGTTCATACAGTACCAGTGTGATTGACTGTAGCTAGTTAATGTAGTGTATCATTGGTACTGTAGCTAGTTCATACAGTAGCAGTGTGTCTGACTGTAGCTAGTTGATACAGTAGCAGTGTGATTGACTGTAGCTAGTTGATACAGTAGTCATGTAATTGTAGCTAGTTCTAGTGATAGTCAGTCACACTGCTACTGTATGAAATAGCTACAGTCGCTAGTTAATATAGTGTATCATTGGGACTGTAGCTAGTTGATACAGTAGCAGTGTGGTTGACTGTAGCTAGTTCATAAAGTAGCAGTGTGATTGACTGTAGCTAGTTCATACAGTAGCAGTGTGATTAAATGTAGCTAGTTCATACAGTAGCATTGGGACTGTAGCTAATTCATACAGTAGCAGTGTGATTGACTGTAGCTAGTTTATATAGTGTAGCATTGGGACTGTAGCTATTTCATACAGTAGCAGTGTGATTGACTGTAGCTAGTTTATACAGTAGCAGTGTGATTGACTGTAGCTAGTACATATAGTAGCAGTGTGATTGACTGTAGCTAGTTCATACAGTAGCAGTGTGATTGACTGTAGCTAGTTCATATAGTAGCAGTGTGATTGACTGTAGCTAGTTCATACAGTAGCAGTGTGATTGACTATAGCTAGTTCATACAGTAGTCATATCATTGTAGATAGTTCTAGCAACAGTCAGTCACACTGCTAATGTATGAGCTAGCTACTGTCGCTAGTTCATATAGTGTATCATTGGGATTGTAGCTAGTTCGTACAGTAGCAGTGTGATTGACTTTAGCTAGTTCATACAGTAGCATTGGGACTGTAGCTAGTTCAAACAGTAGCAGTGTGATTGACTGTAGCTAGTTCATACAGTAGCAGTGTGATTGACTGTAGCTAGTTGATACAGTAGTAGTGTGATTGACTGTAGCTAGTTCATACAGTAGAAGTGTGATTGACTGTAGCTAGTTTATACAGTAGCAGTGTGATTGACTGTAGCTAGTTCATACAGTAGAAGTGTGATTGACTGTAGCTAATTCATACAGTAGCAGTGTGATTGACTGTAGCTAGTTCATATAGTGTAGCATTGGGACTGTAGCTATTTCATACAGTAGCAGTGTGATTGACTGTAGCTAGTTCATACAGTAGCAGTGTGATTGACTGTAACTAGTTCATACAGTAGCAGTGTGATTGACTGTAGCTAGTTTATACAGTAGCAGTGTGATTGACTGTAGCTAGTTTATATAGTAGCAGTGTGATTGACTGTAGCTAGTTCATACAGTAGCAGTGTGATTGACTGTAGCTAGTTCATATAGTAGCATTGTGATTGACTGTAGCTAGTTCATACAGTAGTCATATCATTGTAGATAGTTCTAGCAACAGTCAGTCACAATGCTAATGTATGAGCTAGCTACTGTCGCTAGTTCATATAGTGTATCATTGGGACTGTAGCTAGTTCATATTGTAGCAATGTGATTGACTGTAGCTAGTTCATACAGTAGCAGTGTGATTGACTGTAGCTAGTTTATACAGTAGCAGTGTGATTGACTGTAGCTAGTTCATGAAGTAGTCATGTGATTGTAGATAGTTCTAGCAACAGTCAGTCACACTGCTACTGTATGAACTAGCTACTGTCGCTAGTTCATATGGTGTATCATTGGGACTGTAGCTTGTTCATACAGTAGCAGTGTGATTGACTGTAGCTAGTTCATACAGTAGCAGTGTGATTGACTGTAGCTAGCTCATACAGTAGCATTGTGATTGACTGTAGCTAGTTCATATAGTGTAGCATTGGGACTATAGCTAGTTCATACAGTACCAGTGTGATTGACTGTAGCTAGTTAATGTAGTGTATCATTGGTAATGTAGCTAGTTCATACAGTAGCAGTGTGTCTGACTGTAGCTAGTTGATACAGTAGCAGTGTGATTGACTGTAGCTAGTTGATACAGTAGTCATGTAATTGTAGCTAGTTCTAGTGATAGTCAGTCACACTGCTACTGTATGAAATAGCTACAGTCGCTAGTTAATATAGTGTATCATTGGGACTGTAGCTAGTTGATACAGTAGCAGTGTGGTTAACTGTAGCTAGTTCATAAAGTAGCAGTGTGATTGACTGTAGCTAGTTCATACAGTAGCAGTGTGATTAAATGTAGCTAGTTCATACAGTAGCATTGGGACTGTAGCTAATTCATACAGGAGCAGTGTGATTGACTGTAGCTAGTTTATATAGTGTAGCATTGGGACTGTAGCTATTTCATACAGTAGCAGTGTGATTGACTGTAGCTAGTTTATACAGTAGCAGTGTGATTGACTGTAGCTAGTACATATAGTAGCAGTGTGATTGACTGTAGCTAGTTCATACAGTAGCAGTGTGATTGACTGTAGCTAGTTCATATAGTAGCAGTGTGATTGACTGTAGCTAGTTCATACAGTAGCAGTGTGATTGACTATAGCTAGTTCATACAGTAGTCATATCATTGTAGATAGTTCTAGCAACAGTCAGTCACACTGCTAATGTATGAGCTAGCTACTGTCGCTAGTTCATATAGTGTATCATTGGGATTGTAGCTAGTTCGTACAGTAGCAGTGTGATTGACTTTAGCTAGTTCATACAGTAGCATTGGGACTGTAGCTAGTTCAAACAGTAGCAGTGTGATTGACTGTAGCTAGTTCATACAGTAGCAGTGTGATTGACTGTAGCTAGTTGATACAGTAGTAGTGTGATTGACTGTAGCTAGTTCATACAGTAGAAGTGTGATTGACTGTAGCTAGTTTATACAGTAGCAGTGTGATTGACTGTAGCTAGTTCATACAGTAGAAGTGTGATTGACTGTAGCTAATTCATACAGTAGCAGTGTGATTGACTGTAGCTAGTTCATATAGTGTAGCATTGGGACTGTAGCTATTTCATACAGTAGCAGTGTGATTGACTGTAGCTAGTTCATACAGTAGCAGTGTGATTGACTGTAACTAGTTCATACAGTAGCAGTGTGATTGACTGTAGCTAGTTTATACAGTAGCAGTGTGATTGACTGTAGCTAGTTTATATAGTAGCAGTGTGATTGACTGTAGCTAGTTCATACAGTAGCAGTGTGATTGACTGTAGCTAGTTCATATAGTAGCATTGTGATTGACTGTAGCTAGTTCATACAGTAGTCATATCATTGTAGATAGTTCTAGCAACAGTCAGTCACAATGCTAATGTATGAGCTAGCTACTGTCGCTAGTTCATATAGTGTATCATTGGGACTGTAGCTAGTTCATATAGTAGCAATGTGATTGACTGTAGCTAGTTCATACAGTAGCAGTGTGATTGACTGTAGCTAGTTTATACAGTAGCAGTGTGATTGACTGTAGCTAGTTCATGAAGTAGTCATGTGATTGTAGATAGTTCTAGCAACAGTCAGTCACACTGCTACTGTATGAACTAGCTACTGTCGCTAGTTCATATGGTGTATCATTGGGACTGTAGCTTGTTCATACAGTAGCAGTGTGATTGACTGTAGCTAGTTCATACAGTAGCAGTGTGATTGACTGTAGCTAGCTCATAGAGTAGCATTGTGATTGACTGTAGCTAGTTCATATAGTGTAGCATTGGGACTATAGCTAGTTCATACAGTACCAGTGTGATTGACTGTAGCTAGTTAATGTAGTGTATCATTGGTACTGTAGCTAGTTCATACAGTAGCAGTGTGATTGACTGTAGCTAGTTCATACAGTAGTCATATGATTGTAGCTAGTTCTAGCGATAGTCAGTCACACTGCTACTGTATGAAATAGCTACAGTCGCTAGTTAATATAGTGTATAATTGGGACTGTAGCTAGTTGATACAGTAGCAGTGTGGTTGACTGTAGCTAGTTCATACAGTAGCAGTGTGTCTGACATTAGCTAGTTGATACAGTAGCAGTGTGATTGACTGTAGCTAGTTGATACAGTAGCAGTGTGATTGACTGTAGCTAGTTCATACAGTAGCAGTGTGATTGACTGTAGCTAGTTTATACAGTAGCAGTGTGATTGACTGTAGCTAGTTTATACAGTAGCAGTGTAATTGACTGTAGCTAGTTCATACAGTAGCAGTGTGTTGACTGTATAATAAGATAAGTTAGAGATATACATGAGGGAAGTATTTACTTCTTTATTTATTCACTTAATTGTATCTTTCCTACCCTGATTTTAGATGGAGAGGATATATTTCTTAAGCACTTATTATTTTTCTTTACTTAATTATTTATTCACTTAATTGTATCTTTTCTACTCTGATTTCAGATGGGGAGCATATATTTCTTAAGCACTTATTTATTTATATATTTATATTCCTATATATTCCTTTATATATGTGTTCCTATATGCCTAACCTTAACCCTAATTTTAACCCTAACCCTAACCCCAACCCTGAACTGTGTCTGCCTGCATATCGTCTCTCAACGGCACCACAGAGCTGCCTACAGCGTCACTTCCTGTAGTTGTTTTCATCTCTCACTCCCTTCCTGCAGTTTCCTCTCTCAATAACTCATCAGAAACACTTCCTGAACCGACAGTTAGATCGTCACCTCGTCTGTCTTCAGTCAAGCTCCTGACTTTGTTCTTGAAAGCTCATCACCTCAAGACCAGAGAAACCAGTAGACTTCTAGAACACCAGTTTAATAGAGACCAGCCTACGAGAACCAGGGTACATCAAGTACATCAACCAGGTACGTTTCTGTTTTTATGTGGACTTTTTGCTATTTAAGCTGATGGTGGTTCATACTTCATATTGTATATGTTGTACATGATGAGAATAACACACAGGCAGACCTGCAATTCTCTGAAGTCAACCTTTTGTGATATTTAAGCTGATTGTGTTTGATCATAGTTGAGTTTCCTGGGTCAGGGTCAGAGCAGAGATACTCAATACTGTGTGATGGATTCAGATTCTTTACCTTCATCCGGAAGTGTGCACTAGTACCTATTGTTTATGTCGGGATGTAAAAAAACTGGTACTTTATTTTCTCTAAAAATTGTGGTCTATGTGTCTTTGGTAGTGGTCATACACATACATCCTAGCACCGTGTTCAAAAGAAAGAGACACGTTTTGGAGAACAGAGCGTGCTTGGCAGTGAATTGTTACATCCTGATTCACCTCATTTGGGCGTTGGCTGTGGCATCAAACCTCCAAACTCAAGTCTTCTTCTCATCTGGATTTATTGAAAATGAGGAGGATGTTTCTAATTTTATTTGGACCTTTTGTGATTGTTTTGCTGATTTGATACATATTAATTCATCTTATTATTTCATTTGACCTACATTATTAATTACTGCATTGCATTAGTCAATGAAAATCAATGACATCCCTGCAGCCCCTCTTTTAAAGACTAAAATACTTTATCTAATTAGTTTTTATCTCCCTGTGTCTCTGTAGTCTCTGTAGTCTCCCCTTTTAATTGTTTATTCTCTCTGTGAAGGACATTGTGTTAAAGTGTTTATGAAGTGTGCTGTACAAGTAAAGTCTGATTGATTGATACTTTATTGTAAATGTTGTCGTGTACATGAGGAGAAAACCACACAGTCAGCCCTGCAATTCTCAGAAGTCACATGTAGCAACAGGAAACCCCCCACCCCCTCACCATTTCTAGGCCGCATTTCCTCATAGGCCCTGACCTACATTCAGAGAAACGTCATAGTTGAGGCTGATGGAACTGAGTTTACTGGGTCAGAGTCAGAGATACTCTGTGTGATTCAGATTCTTGACCCTTCATCCTGAAGTGTACACTCGTTAGATATATTCATGTTGGGATGTCAGAAACACGGCTTTGTGAAGCAGCAGAACAGCTGAGATGAGGGGCTACTTGAAACACTTAGAATGACTAAAACTTAGAATGTACCGTAGAATGGTTGTTTGTTGTTATGTGCATCGTCTTTTCCCACCGGGTAGGAGAGTTTTTGGGAGAACTGAATTCCTTTTTCTTTTTTTTTCACCCAAGCCACGTATTTGATTGGTATGACGTGTTGCGAGGCATCCCTCATTTCAAACAAGTTTTGTAGCTATTTTCTTTAAAAGGATTTTTTGAAAATGAGGAGAAAAATCAATGACATCCCTGCAGCCCCTCTTTTAATGACTAAAATACCTTATCTAATTAGTTTGTATCTCCCTGTGTCTCTGTAGCACCTTTCCCTTTTAATTGTTTATTCTCTCTGTGAAGGACATTGTGTTAAAGTGTGTATGAAGTGTGCTGTACAAGTAAAGTCTGATTGATTGATACTTTATTGTAAATGTTGTTGTGTACATGAGGAGAAAACCACACAGTCAGCCCTACAATTCTCTGAAGTCACATGTAGCAACAGGAAACCCCCCTCCCACACACACACACACACACACACACACACACACACACACAGACACAGACACACACACAGACTCACTCTCACACACACACACACACTGGCACGCACAGACACACACACACACACACAGTCTCACATAAACACACACACACACACACACACACACACACACACACACACACACACACACACACACACACACACACACACACAGTCTTACATAAACACACACACTACTATTGAAGCAGGGTTTTTCCATCACTCTGTGTACGTGACACGACCCTGACCACAGAGCTGAAGATGCAGTCACAAATCTTCAAAAAAAGTAGCTGGCCACTGAGGTCCTGTTGTTCGACTGAAGGTTTCACTTCCCCTGTGAGGCGAGAGAGTCACAGGAACAATGTAGCAACATAGGATGAAACTGGGGGAGGAGGGGGATTGGGGTCAGGGTCAGGGTTAGAGTTAGGGTCAGGGTTAGGGTTAGGGTCAGGGTCAGGGTCAGGGTTAGAGTTAGGGTCAGGGTTAGGGTTAGGGTCAGGGTCAGGGTTAGAGTTAGGGTCAGGGTCAGAGTTAGAGTTAGGGTCAGGGTCAGGGTTAGAGTTAGGGTCAGGGTTAGAGTTAGGGTCAGGGTCAGGGTTAGAGTTAGGGTTAGGGTCAGGGTCAGGGTCAGGGTTAGGGTCAGGGTCAGGGTTAGAGTTAGGGTTAGTGTTAGGGTCAGGGTTAGTGTTCAGCACAGAGACAGAGATCTGGACTGGATACATATTTAACTGTGATTAATTGTATTGATGACAATCAGCAGACAGCCGTGACTGTTGAACCCTGCATTGACCTTGTTGATTGAGTCCCACAAACATCACCAATCAAATGATCAATCAATTTCATATCCGGGGCTAATTTACTGAAGCATAAAAATAAATGATGCAGAATTTAGAACCAGGTCCATTCTGTTAATTCTATTTCTATGCAGAACCATGTCCATGCTAGTTATTCTATTCTGGTTGCCTGAGGCAGTGTGTGTGTGTGTGTGTGTGCGTGTGTGTGTGTGTGTGTGTGTGTGGGTGTGGGTGTGGGTGTGGGTTTGTGTGTGTGTGGGTGTGTGTGTGGGTGTGTGTGTGGGTGTGTGTGTGTGCGTGTGGGTGGGTGTGTCTGTGCGTGTGCCTGTGAGTGGGTGTGGGTGTGTGTGTGGGTGGGTGTGCATGTGCGTGTGCGTGTGCGTGTGCGTGTGGGTGGGTGGGTGTGTGTGTGGGTGTGTGTGTGGGTGTGTGTGTGTGTGTGTGTGTGTGTGTGTGTGTGTGTGTGTGTTGACCCCCCTGCTCTCCAAAAATTATATGATTCTCATATAGTTCTCATATGATTCTCATATAGTTCTCTTCACATTTGCTCATTTATCAAATAAAGTCTGATAATATTGCTCCATCTATCCATAGACCTGAGTCCTGCTTGAATGCTTGATATCAGGTGAACTACTATTGAAGCAGGGTTTTTCCATCACTCTGTGTACGTGACACGACCCTGACCACAGAGCTGAAGATGCAGTCACAAGTCACGAGTATCTGACCACTGAGGTCCTGTTGTTCAACTGAAGGTTTCAGTTCCCCTGTGAGGCGAGAGAGTCACAGGAACAATGTAGCAGCATAGGACTGTTATCAGAGGATCAGACTTGTTGAACACCAAGACGTTCATTAAAGCACCTTGTGAAGAGTGAGACCTGAGCCTCTGTCAGCCAGTGTGCTGGAAGTGACCAATAAGGACCAGTTTATTGTGTTCACAGTGATGGGGGGCTGCAGAGAGGAGTGATAGGCAGATCAAACAGGTACGTTTCTGATTTTAGGTGGACTTTTTGTGATATTTAAGCTGAGTTTAAGCTGTGTTTGATCATAGTTGAGTTTCCTAGGTCAGGGTCAAAGCAGAGATACTCAATACTGTGTGATTTATTCAGATCGGGTATTTTTCCAATTTTATTTGGACCTTTTGTGACCGTTATGCTGATTTGATACATGCCTTGATTTTAGATATGGTGGTTTTAGTTTTTGGGTAATTTTGTCTTTCTTAATAATTTATTTGATCCATATTATTATTCCTTTTACTGCATTGCATTAGTCTCTACAGTCAACTCAAACTGTGCCATTCATTGCTGGTGAGAAAGAGGAACTGAACAGAAAACCTACTTTTCCTGTTTAAAGTGGTCTATGTGTCTTTGGTAGTAGTCATATACATACATCCTAGCACCAACATGTTCAAAACAAAGAGAAAACTTCTCGAGAACAGAGCATGCTTGGCAGTGAATTGTTTTCCGTCCTGATTCACTGATTCGGAGGAAAATCAATGACATCCCTGCAGCCCCTCTTTTAATGACTAAAATACCTTATCTAATTAGTTTTTATCTGCCTGTGTCTCTGTAGTCTCTTTCCCTTTTAATTGTTTATTCTCTCTGTGAAGGACATTGTGTTAAAGTGTGTATGAAGTGTGCTGTACAAGTAAAGTTTGATTGATTGATACTTTAATGTAAATGTTGTCGTGTACATGAGGAGAAAACCACACAGTCAGCCCTGCAATTCTCTGAAGTCACATGTGGCAACAGGAAACCCCCCTCCCACACACACACACACACACACACACACACACAGACACACACACAGACTCACTCTCACACACACACACACACACACACACACACACTGGCACGCACAGACACGCACACACACACACACACACACAGTCTCACATAAACACACACACACACACACACAGTCTTACATAAACACACACACTACTATTGAAGCAGGGTTTTTCCATCACTCTGTGTACGTGACACGACCCTGACCACAGAGCTGAAGATGCAGTCGCAAATCTTAAAAAAAAGTAGCTGGCCACTGAGGTCCTGTTGTTCAACTGAAGGTTTCAGTTCCCCTGTGAGGCGAGAGAGTCACAGGAACAATGTAGCAACATAGGATGAAACTGGGGGAGGAGGGGGATTGGGGTCAGGGTCAGGGTTAGAGTTATGGTCAGGGTTAGGGTTAGGGTCAGGGTCAGGGTTAGAGTTAGGGTTAGGGTCAGGGTCAGGGTTAGAGTTAGGGTCAGGGTTAGGGTTAGGGTTAGGGTCAGGGTCAGGGTCAGGGTTAGAGTTAGGGTCAGGGTTAGGGTTAGGGTTAGGGTCAGAGTCAGGGTTAGAGTTAGGGTCAGGGTCAGGGTTAGGGTTAGGGTCAGGGTCAGGGTCAGGGTCAGGGTTAGAGTTAGGGTCAGGGTCAGGGTTAGGGTCAGGGTCAGGGTCAGGGTTAGAGTTAGGGTCAGGGTTAGGGTTAGGGTCAGAGTCAGGGTTAGAGTTAGGGTCAGGGTCAGGGTTAGGGTTAGGGTTAGGGTCAGGGTCAGGGTCAGGGTCAGGGTTAGAGTTAGGGTCAGGGTTCGGGTTAGGGTCAGGGTTAGGGTCAGGGTCAGGGTTAGAGTTAGGGTTAGTGTTAGGGTCAGGGTTAGGGTTCAGCACAGAGACAGAGATCTGGACTGGATACATATTTAACTGTGATTGATTGTATTGATGACAATCAGCAGACAACCGTGACTGTTGAACCCTGCATTGACCTTGTTGATTGAGTCCCACACACATCACCAATCAAATGATCAATCAATTTCATATCCGGGGCTAATTTACTGAAGCATAAAA
>NC_139654.1:1525000-1530000 GCF_951799395.1 Argentina silus | reverse complement strand
GGGTATTTAGTCTAAGACACAGGCAGTGACTTTATCATCCTGACCGTTGTGGGAAGATCATTCCACCACTAGGGCTGTTTAGTTGTAATAAGTTGTGAATGCAAGAACACTGGAAGGACATATCAGCGCTACCAGAGACTGTATCTAGTTCTTTACATCACAGTGTGCGGTAGGTTGAGCCGGGGAGGCTGACATAACACCATCCCGTTTTAAAAGATGATGGCGAAGCTGCAACGCACTGAAGTGCAAGGTGATTTATTTACAATTTCCAAAAAGTGTCCAGAAGATAAGTGATGGAAGAAAACAAAAAAATTGAATCTCAATCAAAAAACATAAGTGTACAGCCATCAGTGCTGCCCCTAAGACTGACTCTCAAACTGAGAGAGGGCCCCTTCTTCTCCTGGAAGCTCTTCCCATCAGCACATATCAAAACAGACCTACTATTAAAGATAATTCATTACATTACAGAACTGGCTGTAACTACTAACAACCATAAAAAGTCTAATTATAATTTGTGTATACAGTATAACTAGATTATTACATAGGTGATAGAACACATCCAAGTTTAGTTGCTTGACAACAATATCAATTAATAAATGGTATCGTCCAATTGCTGTGGTTCGGGTCCAAACATCTGCCAACCCAGAAGCTGAGCAACAAAAAGTCAAACAGACCAACAAACAATAACTTGGAGTACGAGAACAAATAAACACTGAAATACTTTACCTAACGTGTATGTGTTCTCTAACCTGATAACGGAACAGGGCTGTCAAATGAGATGCGTTATTATAGTGACAACTAACCTTCGACTGTGTGTGTGTGTGTGTGTGTGTGTGTGTGCGTGTGTGTGTATGTGTGTGTGTGTGCGCGTGTGCGTGTGTGTGTGCGTGTGCTCTATCAGATCTGTGGTTGATAAGTACTGATCTCTGTTAACTATAGGTGTGACCTGCTGCCTCTAAAATGAGTCTCTCTGGGGAGAGAGAGGAGGGGACCACTGCCTCTAAAATGAGTCTCTCTGGGGAGAGAGAGGAGGGGACCACTGCCTCGAAAATGAGTCTCTCTGGGGAGAGAGAGGAGGGGACCACTGCCTCTAAAATGAGTCTCTCTGGGGAGAGAGAGGAGGGGAACACTGCCTCTAAAATGAGTCTCTCTGGGGAGAGAGAGGAGGGGACCACTGCCTCGAAAATGAGTCTCTCTGGGGACAGAGAGGAGGGGACCACTGCCTCTAAAATGAGTCTCTCTGGGGAGAGAGAGGAGGGGACCACTGCCTCTAAAATGAGTCTCTCTGGGGAGAGAGAGGAGGGGACCACTGCCTCTAAAATGAGTCTCTCTGGGGAGAGAGAGGAGGGGACCACTGCCTCTAAAATGAGTCTCTCTGGGGAGAGAGAGGAGGGGACCACTGCCTCTAAAATGAGTCTCTCTGGGGAGGTTGAAGACATGGGGTAAGAGAAGAGTCTCTGGAGGGCATTTACCATGAAGATGATGATAATGATGATGATAGATACTTCATTCATAACCAGATTAATGTTAGACGCAGGAATGTAGATATACTGTAGGTCAATGCAAACTGGAGCAACAGACAGAGTTGCAACACTCACTAGAAGGCGTGTCCATCGAGGAGGAGAGCGGATCCTGGAGGGAGATGGCCACTAAAAACCTAAAAGTTATTTACAATACAGATATATTCATATTGGAACTGGATCTAGGAGCTCAGCTCATGTGGCACATTTAAAAACACAACTCCACCTTGTAATGCAGGGTCCAGCAGGAGAGACCAGCCTCACCTGTACCGAGCTGTGTGTCCATGAAGAGTGACTGGTCTATGGACCATCCAATAGAATTCAGAGGAAGAATTCCTCATTCTGGTCAAAGGTTAGTTTGATGTTTATTTGATGTTTATTCCTAATATCCTGATAACACAGGTACACACATGTGATGTTCACTGTCGACTGTTAGTTAATGTGATTTTTTTTTTTTTTGACAGAGTCCAGCAGGAGAGACCGGTCTCACCTGTACCCAGCTGTGTGTCAATAAAGAGTGACTGGTCTATGGGAGAACCAATAGACTTCAGACAGAGAACCGTCACTACTAAACAAGGGTAGGTGTATCATGGGGGATGTGATGAACTAACTGCTAGACTACGCCACCTGTTTGTTTCATGAGGTCCTCGGAGGAAACTATAATGAACTCAGGTTCTACTATCAAGGAGGGAGCATGGGAATAAGGCACACAATGCAACAATCATTTATTGTACAGCTTCTAATCACATCATCTTCAGCTCTAGGAGCTCAGCACATATTTATCATTAAAGGCAGAATTTCAAATGTTAGACACAGGAATGTAGATATACTGTAGTTCAATGCATACTGTAGCAACAGACAGTGTTACAACACTCACTAGAAGGCATGTCCACGGAGGGGGAGAGTGGATCCTGGAGGGAGATGGCCACTAAAAACCTAAAAGCCACTGACAATACAGATATATTAGTTTGGACTGGCTACACCGTCCACCAATGTTAGTTTTTTGTAATATTCATCTGACCCAGGAACTTTGTTTAACTTGAATTACTTAGTTTCAATGGCCTAAAACAACAATGGGTTTTCAATCATACCTCAGTCAGGATATAGTCATCTGAATCTTTTTAAAGGTTAGTTTGAGGTTTAATCCCCATAGTGGTCTATGAGGCTGCCAATAACATTCAGTAGTGGTATACACACTTAAGTTATTATGTTTGGGAAACTGGGACTCATTCACATTTCTCTGGATAAAGACATCTGCTTATTTCTTGTTTTACTAAGAATCCGCAGTGACCAGGTGGAGAGACCAGAGTCAGAGATTCCCAGTGGTCAGTCTGTCCAGAGTCAAAGTGAACTGGCCTCCATATTCAGGGTGAGCTAAATAGAAAGTATGACATTGAAGATGGCAAAGTAATCTTTATACAAAAGTTATTTTTTTCTTGTTTCAATTGCATGCCAAAGTCAAGTGTTTTTTGTATTTAGTCTCTCTACTGTGTGTAAGGGTTTACCCATGATTGTCTATCTCACTCCACTTTATTTTTCTAAATGTTTCAGTCGCTTGAAGACAATGTCATCAATTTACTGAGAAATGAGCTGAAGAGGTTCAAGAGGCTTATTTCTCAAGACTACCCAGAGTGCTTTGAGAGACAGGGGGAGGAAGAGGAAGTGGTGGATGATGAAGAAGAAGAGACGCAGGACAACAGTGCCAGAGAAGGGGCTCTGAAGATCACACTGCACGTCCTGAGGAACATGAACCAGAAGGAGCTCGCTGATACACTGGAGAAACGTAAGAGACCTCATGTGTTTTCACAGAGAAGTGTTACTGGGCCTGAAATATTATTGGAAATACAAACACCACTAACTGTAATTATGATGTATTTCCCTATTTGGTTACTCTTTATAGTATGTTGCCTCTATAACTTAGTATCTCTGTAATTACTCCAGTAAAGTAAAGATTGGTTGTTTCTGTATAATTGCATAGTAATGGGTTGGACAGTTTCTTATAACACAGATGGAATAAGGACTGATCTTTCCTAGATGTGTAGTAATATATCATTCAACTACACTACATATTATGTAATTAAATCTTATATAATAAATTAATAATTAATTACTATATAACAACTTGTTAATTAATACAACATCTGTGGCTCAGTCGGTAGAGCATGGCTTTAACAACGCTTAGGTTGTGGGTTTGATTCTGCTGGGACCATATATACAGAATGTAAACGCATCAGCTAAATGGCATATATATATATATATATATATATATATATATATATATATATATATATATATATATATATTTACAGTTATTGCAGGTATTGGGTCAACTTAATGTGAAGTGTGCCAGGAATATTTTGTTAATTGTTTTGTCATTCAGATGAGCTTGCTGTGGTGTGCCAACAAGAACTCAAGTCCAACCTGGAGAAGAAGTTTCAGTGTGTGTTTGAGGGAATAGCTAAACAAGGCAACCCAATTCTTCTCGATAAGGTCTACACAGAGGTCTACATCACAGAGGGTGGAAGTGGAGAGGTCAATAACGAACATGAGGTCAGACAGATTGAGAAAGCATCCAGGAGACCAGCAACACAGGAGACACCAATCAAATGCAACGACATCTTCAAGCCTTTACCTGGACAAGACAAACCAATGAGAAATGTGCTGACAAAGGGAGTCGCTGGCATTGGAAAAACAGTCTCAACTCAGAAGTTCATTACGGACTGGGCTGAAGGAAAAGCCAATCAGGATATCCAGTTCATATTTCCACTTCCTTTTCGGGAGCTGAATTTAATGAAAGAGAAGAAATGCAGTTTGAATGAACTTCTTGGTCATTTCTTCATTGAAATAAAAGAATCAGGAATCTCCAACTTTGACAAGTATAAAGTTCTGTTCATCTTTGATGGTCTGGATGAGTGTCGACTTCCTCTAGACTTCCAGAACAACGAGACATGTTGTGATGCCACAGAGTCAACCTCAGTGGACGTGCTGCTGACAAACCTCATCAAGGGGAATCTTCTTCCCTCTGCTCTCCTCTGGATAACCTCCCGACCTGCAGCATCCAATCAGATCCCTCCTGAGTGTGTTGACCAGGTGACAGAGGTACGAGGGTTCAACAACACACAGAAGGAGGAGTACTTCAGGAAGAGAATCAGTGATGAGAACCTGGCAGGCAGAATCAACACACACATAAAGTCATCAAGGAGCCTCCACATCATGTGCCACATACCAGTGTTCTGTTGGCTCTCAGCCACTACCCTAGAGAGACTGTTGGGTGAAGCAGAGAGAGGAGAGATGCCCAACACTCTGACACAGATGTACACACACTTCCTGGTATTTCAGACCATACAGAGGAATGTGAAGTACCTTGGAGACCATGAGAGAGATCCACAGTGGGATAAAGAGCTAATTCTGTCACTGGGAAAACTGGCCTTCAATCAGCTGGAAAATGGCAATCTGATCTTCTATGAGGAAGACTTGAGA
>NC_139654.1:1502500-1520000 GCF_951799395.1 Argentina silus | reverse complement strand
TTACTCGGGGATGATTACTGATGTATGATACTATATTACTGACGTTTATTTTGATGATACAGAGTTTTATTATTGCATATAAGGGGATATTATATAGGGCCTTCGGGGTGAAGTATGTCAGGTGGTGGGAATCCCCAACAAAAAGTACTACTGTGTCCATAATCAAGTATGAGAATGATAACAATGATTAAGTGTAACAATGTGAAGTATAGAGTGATTTATTGGTTTTGATCTATTGATATGTGTGATTACTATACTGTATTACTGTTTGGATGTATTGTATTGATGTTGATGAGGTTTTGTAACACTGAGAGTTGAGGGACAGAGAAAGTTCCTTAAAAGGACTTCCCCAAAAGCACTTCCTTATTTACTTTAGAAGGAAGCTACTTAGCTACTAGCTTAGCTTAGCCACGGTTCTAGCTAATCGCTCAAAGGGTTAAACACCGCTCTGTTTGTAGACAAAGAAGATGTCACATGTGAGGAATCTTGGGTCTGTTAGTAAACAGAGATTATGTCATATGGGAGGAGTTTTGGATCAAAAGCAGAGTATAAAAAGAGCTCCCCGGAGCAGCGCAGCGGTCATTCCCCGCTGAGGAGCGTTAAAACCTGAAGAACCGGAGCAGGACGGAGCGTGTTGGATACCTCACCCCGGGGTGGAACTGGAGCTCTCATAGTCTGGTGCCCGAGAAGTTCTCCGTGGCCGGAGTTCACACTCTGATCAAATCCTGACTAACGGACTCGCCACTGGATTGCAACAGAGGACCTGACGGACCTTTCTTTGAGGAAGAACGGTCTTAGAGGAAAAGCTGAGACCGGTAGAGCAGTTTCAGGGGGCAAAGCTGAGACACTCTGCGGGAATCAGAGTCCCTCGGCCAGGGGAGCATAACACCGGCTCTTTACCACAGCCGTGGCGGAAAGAGGAACCGGCTTCACTCGACGGAGAGGAACTGGGACTTCTCTAAATTTCACAGACAAGTAGATTAGGCAGAGGAGGGATAGAGGTAGAGATTTTATTCTTTTTCTCATTTTTCTCATTTTTATATTTTCATCATTTTTATATTTTAATACTCTGTCTGTAACCCATTTTTATGATAACTTAGCTATGCTGTAATGCTTTAATCCATTATTAAACAATCTAACCTGCATTTAAAGTAACAGTTTTCTAAACTCAATTTTTAAAAATGTTATTTTTATTGAACTATTCCATTCATCAAAAGTATTTTTACCTCCTCCTGGTGACATAAAAGGTTATAGATTACTGTGCATATTTCATCATAGGATCTGAATGGTTATATCTAGCCCATCGTTACCTCCTTTGGGTAAATTGTACTTACCGATAAACACCTTTCCGCAACCACACCAACTTGCACTCCTATAAGATTAGAGCAGTCGTTAACCATAGAGGTTACCCACTTCTGTGTACGGTTTTCGGGGGAGTTTTCAGTTCAACTGAAGTGGGTAAACCTACACCGGACCTGTTAGGAAGTAGCTTACAGGGTAAGACCCTGCAGGCTGAGGTCCATACCTGTTAGACAGAGGGTTGGTCCGGGGTCCTGTACAGGGTAAGACCCTGCAGGCTGAGGTCCATACCTGTTAGTCAGAGGGTTGGTCCGGGGTCCTGTACAGGGCCTGACTGCCAGGAGACAGTAGGTGAATCACTAGTAGTTGAATCACTAGTAGTTGAATCACTAGTAGTTGAATCATCACTAGTAGTTGAATCATCACTAGTAGTCGAATCACTAGTAGTTGAATCATTAGTAGTTTAATCATCACTAGTAGTTGAATCACTAGTAGTTGAATCACTAGTAGTTGAATCACTAGTAGTTTAATCATTAGTAGTTGAATCATCACTAGTAGTTGAATCACTAGTAGTTGAATCACTAGTAGTTGAATCACAACACAGCAAAATTGACAGACTCAAATTAACTCTAATAGAGTTAATTTCAACACTTTTAAAGTGTCTGGAGGGGTCCACTCCCCACAGAGTGAATTTAACAATTTTGAAAGTGTTGCCATGTTTCCACTATAATAGAGTTAATATCAACTCTTTCTATAGTTGACATTTAACACTGCTTAACACTTACCAGTGTTACATGTTTTCAACTCCAGTGCTTAGTGTTAGAAATTAACTCTCTCAGTGTGATTTGAATTTCTATAAAAGGAGTTGCCTCATTAACACTATAAAGTCAAAATATGCTACCATACAATTAAAATAAAACATTTCAATATTTCAATAATTCGGTAATAAACCAATTAAAAATAAGAATGACATACAAGTTGATTGCTTTATAAAAAATATGTTTTATTTTGTTATCATCCAGATCTTGATGGCTGATAAATGGCAGACAAAACAAAGACAATTTCAATGTACACGTCACACTGGCTCCCTTCTGTAGGTAAGCAAAGGTACAAAGTAAATATGCATGGTTTTATTACTAAGCATTTCATCACATCATATTTACAGATGCAATGAACAAAATTAGATGATGTACGTCACAGAATAGTACCAGACTTTGAGGCTTATTTATTCAAAATAAAAAATGAAAAATAATGTAACAACTTCACTGCGACAACTTTGTGACAGAAGTGCAATCTGTATTTACTGAGAACTTTTCTACATATAAGAATAGGGCACTATGTATGCTTTGTGACTATTCTCATTAGAGCAGTGCTTGTCAAATGGTTTGAAATGAGTCAGTTCTTCCACGCAGATAACAGAAAACTCATCCATTTGGTCTTCTATACAGTAGGCATTAAAGTGGTCATCATAGTACATTGTTTCTACATTACAGGCTATTATGAAAGCACCCTCTTCGTATATAATAATATCACAGATCTTTTTGAAAGCAGGGAGATCATCGGTACATCCAGTGCATATGAACAAATCAACCTGGTACTCAGTACCATCATTTCTGACCCAGTTGGTGCTTGAAACACTTGAACATGCTTCTAAATATAATGTCTGACTAAGTTCTTCCCCACCTTGCAAGGTGCTGATTGTTTTTGATGTTGTAGGACCAAATTCAAATCGTCTAAAACAATAATTTTTAAATTGAAACACCAGTTGGCGCTGATGCTGTGTCACCAATGATTTGGTGAGATTTTTGAAATTTTTACCACATCTTTAGAAAAATGTTTGTTTGGCTTCAAATCGCATGCACCACATATGGATAAGAGGGCCATTTTGTTGCATGCATCTCGGATAGTGTATCATCAAATGGTGCTTGGGGATCAACTTCTTGTCGGGAAACAATGCTTTGAACAGAGTATGGTGATCACAGATCAGATGTTTCAAGTAAGATATCATCCCATCAGTTATGGTGTAGGAAAACACTATATTGACTATTTGTATTAGAAGCAGAAGAAAGTTCCAGTGACTGTTATCCCTTTCAATGACATCACCCAACATAAGTGGAGTGTTGTGCAGAAGACACCATGACTGGACGGCATTCTGACCCAGGTGTTTGCTCTTATCATCCATCTTTAACCCACTTGGTTTGTTTTTATGTTCTGTGGAACCGTAATTAAAGCTCTGTATCCTGTCTGACAATGAGTTCAAAGAGACATAGCCCTGTTTAACAAGGTACTCAAAAACCAGCTTAAGTTCATACTGTACCACACCCTCTAGCAAATCATGCATTATATCAACAGCATAGTTATCAGTGTTATGGAAATACTCTAATGTATTGAGCACACATGACTTTTTAACACCATATAATGACCGCAGTTCAAGATTTTCAATTAGTGCCCTACAATGTTCAGTATGACCCTCTTTGGAACAGAAAATTAACCCAGGATGATTCTCAGTAAATACAGATTGCACTTCTTCCTTACTCATTAAACAAAACCTACAAAACTGTGTTGCACTGAAAGATTCCACAAACCCCAACAAGCTATTTAAAGCCAGATTATCTCCTGTTACTTGAATTAAAACAAAACAAGGAAGCTGTATTCCTTCGGTTTCTAAGATTTTCAGGTCATCAATAAGAGGCTTTAGTATCATATCAAAACCATGTCTTCAGATCTTCAGTGTAGAATAGAGCTGCAAGATGTACATTCATCAGTACTGAGTTACACTTGGGTGGAAGAGTTTTTAGAGTAAAGTAGACACCCCCAATTTTGTGTATCACCTTCTTGGAACCTAGAGGGTTAGCAGTTTCAAAATCGTCGTAATAGAGTAGAATCTGTAAAGCATGCTTTTGCTGTGAGAACAGGGCATGGTTTTTGGAAATATGACCCATCATTGATGTCTTTGTACATACCATTTTCACTTTGTTTGTCCTGTAAAAAGCTCTCTCTTACTTGGTTTGGGTTTTCACATAGAAAACAAGAACTTACATATCCTTGTTTGGAGAATGGATCTTGGAGGTACAGAAAAAGTGTCACAATTCTCAGTGCATAATTGGTTCTCACACTTGGCGGTGGAATCCTCCTTTCAAAACAAATCATAGTTTATGCTTGAGCCCACCTTGTAAGTGTGTATGTTTTGCAAGGGAGAGAAGATGGAGATACATTCTTACCTATGTAACTCCATCATATCTGCAACCAGGATGTTCACCATCTGTTTACGTGTTGCATCCGGTAGTGTTGTCGTCTTGTCATACTCCTTAAAGATTTCTCACCCTTCTGATTGGCCCTCAGAACATGTTCAACTTTCTGACAAAACATGTTACAATGGAGGCTTGTAAGGAAGCTTTGCTTATGGAAATTTAAAAGAGGATTTTTGTGATTTTTTTCCCCCAAAAAAACTATTCACTTTTCTATGGCATTCCTTTATACAGAATACCCAATATTCTTCTGCAGATATATATTTAAAGATATTATCAATAATAAAAATGACTTAATTGAGGATTTTAAATGTATTTTTTCAAAGCTTACCTGTTTTGCTTCATATTGATCCATTAAGCCTGATGGGTTCCTCCTCTTTCTTGTGGACTCAAGGACAATTGTAGAATCAGATGAATGGGATGAAGCTGGGGATAGTGGAGTCTCCGCCACTACCAAGGATGAATGGGATGAAGCGGGGGACAGTGGAGTCTCCGCCACTACCAAGGATGAATGGGATGAAGCGACCAAGGATGAATGGGATGAAGCTGGGGACAGTGCAGTCACGACAGATGAGAATGCCTCATTTTCGACCAGCTGAACATCCAGATCTACAAAATGGCAGACAAAATTAATTTAAATGTACATGTATTCATCAGTAACAAAAGCATTAAAACAAATAAATGGAAGAATTATTATTTATTTTTATTTTTTTACGGTATAGTACGGTATATTATCTTTTACACATTTTAGGTACTGTCCATCTATGGATAATATGTGTGCCAAAGATAATGATCAATAGAATATCAAATGATAACTGTTTGAGGCCTCCAAAATGATAATGACAATATTTGACAACACTATGTGCCTCTCAGGGTTCACACAGCCTGTGATACCTCATCAAAACCCCTGCCTTTTCAAGGACTTTCCTTACCTACTGGGAAAGGGACCATGAAGGTCAAGACACCTGCTTTTTCAAGTACTTTCCTTACCTACTGGGAAAGGGACCATGAAGGTCAAGACACCTGCCTTTTCAAGGACTTTCCTTACCTACTGGGAAAGGGACCATGAAGGTCAAGACACCTGACTACAAGCTCATCGAAGACATCTCCACCCACCTCTGTTCCTGACACATCAGTCAAGCTTAGCTTGCCCCCACTGAAACTCTCTTCCAGACTAAACTTCTCTGTTACTAGGAGAATCAAAAGTACAGTACATTGCATTAATACAATATTAATCTATTTGCTGATAGAACAGTTTGTGTAATACCTATGGGACACTAGCACCTGCAAACTAATCACTGTATTTACAGAATATTTAAGATTGTATGTTCAACTACAGTGATAACATTAAATGCAAAACTATTTCCATAAATAAACTACAAACTTTCTTGAAGGAACTTCTTGAATATTGAAAGACTTGCTCAGTCTGTGGAACTCTAATGTATTCCTGCACTCCTCGGATCTCCACTTTAACCAGCATTTCCTGTAAAAGGATATAATTAAATAACTATTTGTTAATCAAGCCAGGCCCACACAGTCCAAATAGAACCAGAGCCAGAATCATAATGCCTCTGTAAAACATGACAGTGCTTACCAATGTGAAGAGAGTGAAACAAGGTTTACCGCCTGCTGTGAATAAAAAAATAAAAACATAAGTGTCAAGATTAAGAATATGCCGCACTATCACAGTGCAGTGATACTGAGGTAGTTTTTATATGAAGAACTTATATAATTTATGTAAAGTCATCCTTTCTACAAACCTTAAAATCCTTTTGAATTTGCACAGTAGCCTATTATTGAAAACTACAATTGATTTGTGACCAACAAGCTATCGATTTACAGGAGAATCATGAAACAATGAGGATTTTCACCATGCATCTGCCTGTTGCTTTTCATTCATTTTGAGGAGAAAACACCTGTAATGTAAATGTAATTAACGGTGACTTACGGCCACCATGCAAAAAGTCAAATGGCCGATTTCTTTCACCTGCCGTGGATTCCAGAGAGGGGAGGAGGGAGGGGTGGGGTCATTCACTCCTCACACTCTAGGCCACACGTGTCAAACTCAAGACCCGGGCCGAATCCAGCACGTCATTTTATGTGTCCCGCGAGAGCTTAAAAAGTACATAATTGTCTTAAAATAAAAGTCTACGCTGCTTTATAGCGTACAGTGACCATAAACTACATCTCCCACAATGCATGTCAAATTTGTGACCCGCGAAATGACGGGATCCTGCCGCTAGATCGCATATCGGCGTTTGACTAAACCGGTGATGGATATGAAAAAGATCTACAAATAATCCCAAAATGTCCAAGAACAGAAAAGTCGATGCAGAGGGAAGGTAATTTAATGAAAGGTGGGAAGGCGAATACATGTTTATGCTTCAAGAAGAAAAAACGATATGTCTTCTGTGTTACGAGGCAGTGTCGGTGATGAAGGAGTACACTCATTAGTTGGATGTATGCCCTCTGTAAGGCTGTCTGCAGCTATTTGTTTTTGTTAAATGCCACACATGTCCCACATGTTTTAGCAGTTGACAATTATTTGTTCTACCATAGTTCTGTCCTTCTCAACTGTGACAAAAAAAGTTTTACAAAAAGTTGATTTGAATAACTTGTTTAATCATATTTGTCTTTGTTATTCACTTGAAAAGTTTGATCTTTGATTGATGGAGTAATGTGGGTTTCTTAACCTGATAAATTAAAGGGATTTATGTTATAATAACAGTGCAATGTGCTTACATATATTTTTACATTTATGTAAATGCATGTACAATATTTGTACACTTGAATAAATGATAATCAAATGCAGACAGTTATTTGTTACAATATGTTAAGGAGAAGTAACATGTATACAGCCTTATAGTTACAACCGGCCCTTTGAGGGCAACCATGATGCTGATGTGGCCCAGGGTGAAAATGAGTTTGACACCCCTGCTCTAGGCGTTGAAATTCCAATGTCTGTGGGTGGGGCTAACCGCAAGGCAAGCTTTACATTGGAGGTGTTCAAATTAAGTGTCGGAGATCTTCAATGTGACACTATGACAGTTGATTTCAAGAAAACGGTTATAACACTCCATTTTGACACCAACTCTTTCACGCTACAGTGTGAAATCTAACAGATTAGACAACATACAGAGTTAGATCAACTCCAAGTAGAGT
This sequence comes from Argentina silus, assembly GCF_951799395.1. Lineage (NCBI taxonomy): Eukaryota > Metazoa > Chordata > Actinopteri > Argentiniformes > Argentinidae > Argentina > Argentina silus. The sequence goes on along the minus strand of NC_139654.1, from coordinate 1,512,291 downwards.
GAGATTGACTCAATTCTCAGAAATTTAACTCTGCTGAATTTGCTGTGTAGTTAGTTAACATGACCACCTTGCAGTTCCTTAACATCAAGGAGGAATGAAAGATCGCTTGTGTCAGTCCCAGCTAGCGTCCCAGCTAACGTCAAGGCTAACATTTACACTTACATTTACATTTTACATTGACATTTACATTTATGGCATTTAGCAGACGCCTTTATCCAAAGTGACGTACAACAAATACATTTGTTTAAGTAAGTGAATCATCTATCTATCAGTCATCATAAGATAAATTAATCAATGCTCACACCAGGGGCTATTGGCAGTCGTAATGCCACTAGGCTAATTTTCTTTTCTAGGGGTAGAGTTCGGGGTTATGCGGTAAGGGTTAGGGTTGGGGTTGTGGTTAGGGTTAGTATAGGGGGGGTAGTGAGGGTGAAGCGGTCTTTAGGGTTGGGGTTCAGGGTTATGGGGTAAGGGTTAGGGTTGGGGTTAGGGTTAGTATAGGGGGGGTAGTGAGGGTGAAGCGGTCTTTAGGAGGGACTGTTAAGATGTAGCTTGAAGAGATAACATACCAGCTAGCCTCTCAGCGATGACACTGACACTGGCTGACACAGGCTGGGGAGAGCGATCGCTGATGGGGGGAAGCAACATCAGACCCCGGGCCTTCATCATGCTTTTCCACAATGACCAGGATAAGGAACGCATTTTCGGGAAGAGAAGGGAGGATCTACGCTATCGCGGGCACAAGATCTCTCTCTACCCCGACTTCAGCGTAAGTCTGGCCCGGAGACGCACATCCTTCAACGACGTCAAAGCCAAACTCTACAAGAGGAATATTGGCTTCGGGCTCCTGTACCCCGCTCGCCTCCGCATTGACTTCGATGGACAGACATCTTACTTTGACTGCCCTGCTGCTGCTCAAGCTTTCTACGATTCCCACTGGCAAGACTGATATGTATAAACCATCAACGAGGGATTGGTACGGTAAACAAGGACTGAGTCATACCATATAATTATATGTTTATACTGTTGGGACTTTTCCATAAGTGTGGCTACTGCCAGCACACTCATTTTGAACTGCTCACAACGGCTCATGACGATTGTGTTTAAATGCAGACAGTCTCTTTATGGCAATGTCACATTTGGACTGGTACTTTTCAGTTGCGTTGCTCGGCACGGCCAAGACACACTGAGTTTTTATTTAATTTAATTGTTTTATATACCCTTATATTACCTTTAAGAACGTAGCGTCACACTGGTGTGACGGCCCCTGCTTTTCCATAAAAGCGTAGCGTCACACGGGTGTGTTTAGAATGTAGCTACCTGAGTATTCCAATCGCAGCGCAACAATGACCCTGTGTGGGCTAGCACTATGGCTCGATTGCTAACACAAGCTAACATTGTTCTCCTTCCGTCAATACTTGACTCCATATGTCGTTATCATTTTGTTTACTTGGAAACGTCACTCGCTACATCCTCCGTATCATTCATCCATAATAACTGCGCAGACACCTCCAACTTGTCCCATTATAATTGCAACTTTATTTGCGCAATATCAGCGCATTCACAGTTTGAAACACATAGCGGCTGTCACATACCCGGCATCTCATTCATTCATTCAGTGATACAGAATAAACACAAGTAGAGAACGTAATCTAAGGTAATAATAAAAACGTAGAATAAAGTATAGAAAGGGAACAGCTGCTCTAACAATGACTATAGAATGCGACTCGTGAAACGGCCTAAAAAAACCCACCCAGTTGAATACAATGGTAAAAAAAAAAACTACGTTCTTAAAGGTTAACACTAATCTCTTTTTGACTTGAATTGCAGTACTCTGGTCCGCTTATCAATCCCTCACGCTGTGTTGGAATGATGTTTCTGCCCCTGCTGTGTCACACAATACTACTGGTCATGTGCTCATGTTTAATGTGGTTTGTTTTGCTACACCCACTAACTTAGGGAGCCGTGCTCTCAGTGGATAGAACAGCCTATCAGTTCTAGTTTAGATTAGGCTGTAGAGAATGGATGCACCGGTGGTCTTTCACTGTATACCTGCGGCTCTCATTGTTTGGGAAAGAGAACCTAGGATGGTTATCTGTGTTCTGTTGTCTTCATTGTGTGTTAGTTGGTTGTTCAGGGTTTTTGTTTTCTTCTTCTTTTCCCTCTCTCTGCTCTTGTTGCCTCTGGCTACTGTATCTGTGAACTCATGGTGTCCGTAGAGCTCTACGCTGTACTATGTACTAGGGGTTGGCCCAGGTGCTATCTCCCACTCTGCCTTTATACCAGCCCCCCCAAGAATCTTTATGGGAGAGCCTTTTTAAGCTCTCTCCTACTCAGAGGCGGTTTATATCTGGTATTTCAAAACACCATGTCTTTGAATGCTGACACAGTCTCCAAGTCAAAGTCCCGATGGGAGGAGGAACTGGGTGTGGAGCTGACGGAGGACTGGTGGGAGGTGGCATTGGACATGGTGAATTCTTCATCATCCTGTGCTCGACTTAGTCTGATCCAGCTAAAGGTGGTGCATAGAGCTCATTTCAGTAAATCCAGACTACATTTTTTACCTGACTACTATTTACCCTGACTCTGATCCCAAATGTGATCATTGTGGAAGTCTACAGGCAGACCTCTCACATATGTTGTGGTCTTGCCCAAAGCTTGAAACATATTGGTCTTCGATCTTTGGTGTATTCTCGACATTGCTGAAAAATTGTGGACAACCTTGCCCGTTACTGGCTATTTTCGGTGTGTCTGCTGAACCTTTCCCTTGCAACTCCAACGAGGCTGACAGGATTGCTTTCACATCGGTGCTAGCCAAGCCAATACTCCTGACTTGGAAGTCGCCTACTTCCCCCTCATTCTCTGCTTGGCTGACAGATTTGATGTCTTTTTTTGCATTTAGAAAATATCAAGTTCATATTTGGAGGGTCTGACGAGCGATTCTTAAAAAAGTGGCAACCCTTTGTCTCCTACTTTAATGGCTTACCTGTTCTTCCTTCGGACTGAGTACCTATGTCTCTGTATGATGGTGTTGGCCTGTGGCTGACTCCTGCCCAATGTGCTCCTTGGCCACATGACCATATTTTGACAGGCTGAACCAGAGGTTTTCTAGTTTTTGTTTTGCTTTAATTCGTTTTGTTGTTTTATTAAAAAAATTTATTGACTTATTTTTCTTTTAAATGTGATGTATTTTGTTGTCATCTTTGTTGTTGTTGTCGTGGGGTTGGGAGGGGTGGTGGGGTAGGCGGGGGAAAAGAAAAGAAAAATGGTGATGTTAACCTGGCGCTGTGTCCATTGTGCTTTTCACCAATAAAAAGATGTTTTAAAAAAATAAAAGTGGGGGAGGGGATTTCAGGGATTGCCCCCCCCGCCGCCCTTGCAGAACAGTGTACAGCAGTGGTTATGGATAAGATCACTAAATAATTTAATAGGATTTAGGAGTTTTTGCAAAGAATTACCTATCTCACTTCAAAACTATACTGCATATCAACTTCCTGGATCCCCTTTGTTCAATCATTGTCATTTCTCTCACTGTGCAGACACATTTGGAAAGCACAACAGGATTTGAAGCAGCTACCTTCTGCTCATGGGGTATGTCTCCTACCATTACACCACCAAGCTACTCACAACCAACACACATTTCTTCAGCAGAGAAAAAACAAACCCAAACAACTTGTTTTCTTCCTTTTATCACACTGAGCTCAAATGCACAAATGTTGTCAACAAGTCACTCAACAAGTTGAATTGAGTCCATCTTAAATCAAGGATAATAGTTACAACTATCCTTGTACTCAGACTCAATTCAACTTGTTGAGTGACTTGTTAAAAACATTTTTGCTTTTTAGCAAATTTTAAGAGTGTCATAGCAAAGGGTCTGAATGCTTCTGTACATGACATATTTCTGTATTTCAAAATGTTTAAAAACGTGTTTTCCCTTTGTCATTATGGGATATTGTGTGAGGATTGATGGCAAAAATAAATAAACGTAATCAATTTTATCTACTAGGTTATTTTATTTATTTACACATGGTTATATCTTTTGACATGGCATTTTCAGTCCATTATGGTACATTGTGTTTTATTTCTGGTGTACATGCAAACAAGACATGCCTCTCTGACATGTGGAGAGTCAACATGAGGTCACACGGCTCTTTGTTTCACAAACACTTTGTTTATATGGACATCATCATCATCATCATCATCATCATCATTGTAGTAAATTAAGGAACTTGACTCCAGGGTTAGTTCAGGCTAGTAGACTAGTGTTGCCTTCATCAGAATGAGAAGGAGGAGGCAGAATGTGAGTTAATGTCATTACTACCAAAACACAGAGGCACATGGGGGAAATGAGGTTTGTGAGTTGTGGTTGGTCCATGGGAGAATAGAAGAGGGAAATAAACTATACATGTTAACATAAAGCATGATGGCCGACAGTACCAACTAGAAGAAGACTGAACTGTAAAGGAATGTAACCATCAAGATACACCAAGAGATTAGACCATAAATACATCCAACACACCACACCAAACACACCACTATCCAACTGCATGTGTGTAGGCTTGACCTAAGTGGAAAATCACAACCTTTGAGTTTGAGTGTATGAAGCTTGATGTGATCGTAAAACTACATCATGACATCATGTTATGATCCATCATCTTTGAGCCTTTGGTGTTCAGTGTGATCTCCCTGAGACTAGATTACACAGGGTCACAGAAGAGGCATAGCTCCAAAGCCTAATCCCTGGATAGAGGGGCTCAGTGAATGTGGAGTGGAATGTGTGCAGGAGGGTCCGTGTGTCAGAGGAGACGCTGTAGAAGGACAGAGTGCCGGCCGGCCAGTCCAGATACACTCCTACTCTGTGGGAGCCAGAGGAGGGGACAGGTATGACAGTCCTCTTCTTATTGTGCCAGGCGGAGTAACTGTCATCAGAGCAGAACAGTCTCCAGGACTTGTCATTGTATCCTAACCCACAGTCAACATCCCATCCTCTCCTGCTGATTCCTTTATATGTCACTCCTATAACAGCCCCTCCTCCACTCCTCTCTACCTCCCAGTAACAGCGCCCAGTCAGACCCTCTCTACACAGCACCTGTGCATAGTGCTCAAATCTCTCTGGGTGATCAGGATACGGCTGCTCCTCTCTCCCCAGTGTCACCTTTCTGTTCTCCTCAGACAGAGAGAGGCGTCTGTGTGCTGTGTTTGGGTCCAGTGTGAGCTCACAGGCATCTGATTGAGAGGGCAAAAATAATCATCAAATCAATATAAATGAATAACTTACAATACTCACAATGTGATCTTGTTATGGCAACATTATTTTTTTCACAAAATATTAATGATTAATTGAAAATGTTTTAAAAGGGATAAAACTAATTCACATTTGCTAATATTTTAGATTTACATATGAATACAATACTGGTGCTCTGTTTGAACTCTGCTGTACCCTGGTTCTTGAGTAATATCACAGTCCTATTCTCTACAGCGGTGGTGACTTACATTTGATCAGCCCAGGTTTGAGCCTGCACTCTCCACCATGGTCCACACTATATCAACCACAGAAGAACCCACAGAGGTTGGATGACACACTCACAATCATGAGGAAAATAGATACAGTGCATTAATCTCATTGATATGTCCAGCCACATATTCAGCCTTTACCTGAGTGTCTGTAGTTTGCAGAGTGGATCTTTCTGTACAGCAGAGAGCAGCGCCAGTCCTGAGTCTCCTGGGTGATTGTAGCTGAGGTCCAGCTCTCTCAGGTGGGAGGGATTAGACCTCAGAGCTGAAGCCAGAGAAACACAGCCTTCCTCTGGGACTCCACAGAATGACAACCTGGGGAAATAGTGTCACTCCATCTGATATCAAGATTCTGATTATTCCTCTCTAATGTACATGTGCAGCTTTAAATCCTCTTCATTTGGCAGTTGAAAGGCCACATGTGAATGAGGAATACAAATAAATACATGCAGCCAAACGATCACTGTGGTGCAAGAATTCATGAGTGAGAGTTATAGTTGCTCTCAACAGGGGAGCAATTAACCATGGATACATTTGTAGTCACTGGATTTCTACGTCTGGTATAATGTTGTGGGGGGACATGCAGCGTTCAGCCTGTAGAGGGAGCTACAGGACCGTGGCCGGGGTTGTGTCGGCGAGACTTTTGTTGCACACCTGCTGCGAATTAAGTCTCGCCGGCGAATGTTTAAGATGTGTGTGCTTCTGCCATTTCAGGAGGAGAGGTGAGCTGGGAACGGCGAGAGAGAGAGAACGAGAACGAACGAACCTACCTACGAACCTTGTGACGAGGCTGGAAAGCCACTTAAGAGCGTTACAAAAGACTTTATGAATAAACGGGAGCAATCCCTGATCCCTATACTGCGTCTGTATAAACGGACATTGTTACAAATGTATTTGCTTGCTATTGGGTTAGTGCAGTATTGTGTTGTCCCATGAGCTGATCTAAGGCCAGGTGGGTCAGGATTTGAATAGGGCAAACATATTCAACATATTCAACATATAAATGAGGAATACAAATAAATTCATGTAGCCAAACGATCACAGAGTGTGCAGACAGAGCAGCCCCTCTCCCACCTCACACACACACACACACACACACGCACACGCACACGCACCCGCACCCGCACACGCACACGCACACACACACACACACACACACACATTATATAGTAATTGATTGGAAGATAATGTACATTGTCTGTCTCAATTATTGAGCCTTTCTGTGAAAGTATCATTGATTCCATAGAATGATAATGTAACAGACACTTAGGAATGATGTGTCTGACAACAACAATAGTCTCAGACCTCACCTCAGTGTCTGTAGTTGACAGTGTGGACTCCCCAGTCCAGCAGAGAGCAGCTTAACCCCCCCGTCACCTAGATCATTATTACTGAGGTCCAGCTCTCTCAGGTGGCAGGAGTCTGAGCTGAGAGCTGAGGCCAACGCTTCACAGCATCTCTCTGTGAGGTGACATCCATTCATCCTGAATGAGGAATAAATACATGCAGCCAAACCATCACTTTGGTGCATTATGATAAGAATTCATAAGTGAGAGTTATAGTTGCTCTCAACAGGGGAGCCAGCAACCATGGATACATTTGTAGTGACTGGATTTCAACGTCTGGTATAATGTATTTGATAGCTATTGGGTTAGTGCAGTATTGTGGAGTCCCATGAGCTGATCTAAGGCCAGGTGGGTCAGGATTTGAGGGGAGTAAAGTTATTCAGAGAGTGAAGACAGAGTAGCCCCCCCTGCCACCAAACACACACACACACACACACACACACACACACACACACACACACACACACACACACACACACACACACATTATATAGTAATTGATTGGAAGATAATGTACATTGTCTGTCTCAATTATTGAGCCTTTCTGTGAAAGTATCATTGATTCCATAGAATGATAATGTAACACACTTAGGAATGATGTGTCTGACAACAAGAATAGTCTCAGACCTCACCTCAGTGTCTGTAGTTGACAGTGTGGACTCCCCAGTCCAGCAGAGAGCAGCTTCTCCCACCCGTCACCTAGATCATTATGACTGAGGTCCAGCTCTCTCAGGTGGCAGGAGTCTGAGCTGAGAGCTGAGGCCAACGCTTCACAGCATCTCACTGTGAGGTGACATCCATTCAGCCTGAATGAGGAATACGAATAAATACATGCAGCCAAACCATCACTGTGGTGCATTATGATAAGAAATCTTGAGTGAGAACTATCGTTGCTCTCAACAGGGGAGCAATTAACCATGGATACATTTGTAGTGACTGGATTTCTACGTCTGGTATAATGTATTTGCTAGCTATTGGGTTAGTGCAGTATTGTGGAGTCCCATGAGCTGATTGAAGGCCAGGTGGGTCAGGATTTGAGGAGGGCAAACATATTCAGAGATTGAAGACAGAGCAGCCCCCCTCTCACTACACACACACCACACCACACACACACACCACACACACACACACACTATAGTAATTGATTGGAAGATAATGTACATTGTCTGTCTCAATTATTGAGCCTTTCTGTGCAAGTATCATTGATTCGATAGAATGATAATGTAACATACACTTAGGAATGATGCGTCTGGCAACAAGAATAGTCTCATACCTCACCTCAGTGTCTGTAGTTGACAGTGTGGACTCCCCAGTCCAGCAGAGAGCAGCTTCTCCCCCCCGTCACCTAGATCATTATTACTGAGGTCCAGCTCTCTCAGGTGGCAGGAGTCTGAGCTGAGAGCTGAGGCCAAAGCTTCACAGCATCTCTCTGTGAGGTGACATCCATTCAGCCTGAATGAGTAATACAAATAAATACATGAAGCCAAACGATCATTGTGCTGCATTATGATAAGAATTCATGATTCAAGCCAATCACATGCAGGTTTGTAGTCATTGTATTTCTAAGTGTGGTATATGTGCTAGCTATTGGGTTTGTGCTGTGTTCTGTAGCCCCATTAGCTGATGTAAGACCAGATTGTTCAGGAATTGAGGAGAGTAACGGTATTCAGAGAGTGCCCCCCCCCCTTCACACACACACACACTCTTTGAAATTCTGCCTTTAATGATAAATAGAGCTGAATATGATGTAATTATGAGCTGTACAATAATCGATTGTTGCATTGTGTGCCTTATTCCCATGATCCCTCCTTGATAGTGTGAGGGGAGACAGATTTCTCATCTGTCATTTATGATATTCTTATAATCAATATAGCCAAACAACAATCTATTTTAAATCAGTATGACCATGTCATGATGATTATATTTTGTTCAGTCATGCACTGTTCATTAATTCCTTTATGATCAGTATTGTACTCGTTTATGATTTTATGTAGTAACGGTACGAATCAAGACAGCCAGTCAGGTTGACAGCGGTTATATCTGTCCCCTGGGTTATATCTGTTGGTGGGGATGTGCTGAGTCAGCTGCAAGGCCATCCTGACCTAAAGGTCGGCCTCTTGTTATTGAACTGTGCATGTGTTGCTGTCCCTATGAAATGGTTACTCAAAAACACCCCATCTGAGATAGGTAAGACGGTATCCTTCATCGCTTTTTTTTTAAACTATGAAGACCGCTCAGATTGTGGACCTTATATTGACTTATTCATCTTTTTGGAGGGGAAAGTAGTCCTAGGTTAACGGTGCATGCACAGGATGACGGTCTGGGAGTTGACAAAAGAAAAAGGTGGAATACAAATAAAGTGGTAGGACTAGTGTTGTCACAGTGAAGAGTTTAGGAATTGATTGGAAGATCATGTAAATGTTCTGTCTCCATCATTGAGATTTGCAGTGTAAGTATCATTGACAATTTAACACACTTAGGACTGATGTGTCTGACAACAAGAATAGTCTCAGACCTCACCTCAGTGTCATTATGATAATAATTCATGAGTGAGAGTTATAGTTTCTCTCAATAGGGGAGCAAGCAACCATGGATAATTTTGTAGTGACTCGATTTCTACGTCTGGTATAATGTATTTGCTTGCTATTGGGTTAGTGCAGTATTGTGTAGTCCCATGAGCTGATCTAAGGCCAGGTGGGTCAAGATTTGAGTAGGGCAACATATTCAGAGAGTGAAGACAGAGCAGACCCCCTCCCACCACACACACACACACACACACACACACACACACACACACACACGCACACCTACACACACTATAGGAATTGATTGGAAGATAATGTCCTTTGTCTGTCTCAATTATTGAGCCTTTCAGTGCAAGTATCATTGATTCCATAGAATGATAATGTAACTTAGGAATGATGTGTCTGA
>NC_139654.1:1487500-1497500 GCF_951799395.1 Argentina silus | reverse complement strand
GTAATTGATTGGAAGATAATGTACATTGTCTGTCTAATTCATTGAGCCTTTCTGTGCAAGTATCATTGATTCCATCGAATTAAAATGTTACTGACACTTAGAAATGATGCGTCTGGCAACAAGAATAGTCTGAGACCTCACCTCAGTGTCTGTAGTTGACAGTGTGGACTCCCCAGTCCAGCAGAGAGCAGCTTCACCCCCCCGTCACCTAGATCATTGTGACTGAGGTCCAGCTCTCTCAGGTGGCAGGAGTCTGAGCTGAGAGCTGAGGCCAACGCTTCACAGCATCTCTCTGTGAGGTCACATCCATTCAGCCTGAATGAGGAATAAATACAAGCATCAAGTCTTTTTAACTCAGAGAAAAATTTACATATGTAATGTGTTCTATCATTTCCAGTTGAATGTCGCCGCACCTAATTACAATATAATGACATTTTCGGGATTTTAACATAGAACAACATGTTTTCTAATCATTTAACTTCATTTCAAAGGTGAAATCATCATGTATCCATACTTTTCATGCCTTAAATAATGGATAGAGCTTTCAGTTGGAGATGAGTGGTGAGCTCCTTCCAACTGCACCAACTGTAAACTCACTGGCTAGAGAACTGACTCATTCCACTTTCACTAAAATAAAGCTGACAAACTCATTAGCTGAACTGTGAACACAGCCAGCCATGTTATTATATATGCTACCTATGTTATTTGCTTAATGTCAGACCAAAAGTCTTCATTTGAGCCGCGGTGTGAGTATCCGTGGTAGCGCCAGTGGATTGCGATAGTCGTAAAAACGTCAGAAGTGTATTTCTCCAAACCAGTGTTCAGTACTCCGACTGGAAATGGCTCTTTCTACCTCATTATTGGTAGTCGAGACACAAAGCGACTGAACATGTTGGAGCAAGTCGTATATTTGTGTGTCAATAAAACATGAAACATAAGTGTGCAATCAATTTATGAATGACTTTTGACCATGTGAACAATAACTCAGTTTCTTCCATTTAATCCGTAAATCATAATAAGTGATCACATACTCCATTCATCGCTCAAGTATCAATACAGTGTTTTGTCCATCTACTTACAGTGCCGTCTTAGAGGTTGTGACCACTGGCAGCAGCCTCAGAAGACCCTCTTCTGATCTGGAGTACTTCTTCAAGTCAAACAAATCCAGCTCCTCTTCTGAAGTCAGCAACACAAAGACCAGAGTTGACCACTGTGCAGGTGAGAGTTGGGCTTCGGAGAGACGTCCTGAGCTCAGGGAGCTTTGGATCTCCTCCACTAGAGAATGGTCATTCAGCTCATTCAGACAGTGGAACAGATTGATGCACCTCTCTGGAGAGGGATTCTCCCTGATCTTCTCCTTGATATACTTGACTGTTTCCACATTGGTCTGTGAGCTGCTTCCTGTCTGTGTCAGAAGGCCTCGTAGGAGATTCTGATTGGACTCCAGTGAGAGGCCCAGGAGGAAGCGCAGGAACAGGTCCAGGTGACCATTCTTACTCTGTAAGGCCTTGTCCACTGCACTCTTGTGTAGGTTGATGATGGGGTTGATCAGTGGTGCGTGAATCTTTGGTTTGCGTCTGAGTAATGACCATAGCTTCCTGGATGAGGATTTCTGTTTGACCAGTGGATTCTCATTGCTGATGTTGAATGTGAGGAACATATATAAAGCAGCTAGAAACTCCTGGATGCTCAGATGCACAAAGCTGAACACTTTGTGCAGCCCACACTCCTCTCTGAAGATCTCAGTGCACACACCCGAGTACACTGTGGCTTCTGTGACATCAATGCCACACTCTCTCAGGTCTTCCTCATAGAAGATCAGATTGCCACTTTCCAGCTGATTGAAGGCCAGTTTTCCCAGTGACAGAATTAGCTCTTTATCCCACTGTGGATCTTTGTCATGGTCTCCAAGGTACTTCACATTCCTCTGTTGGGTCTGAAATACCAGGAAGTGTGTGTACATCTGTGTCAGGGTCTTGGGCATCTCTCCTCTCTCTGCTTCACCCAACAGTCTCTCTAGGGTAGTGGCTGAGAGCCAACAGAACACTGGTATGTGGCACATGATGTGGAGGCTCCTTGATGACTTCATGTGTGTGTTGATTCTGCTGGCCAGGTTCTCATCACTGATTCTCTTCATGAAGTACTCCTCCTTCTGTGGGTTGTTGAACCCTCGTACCTCTGTCACCTGGTCAACACACTCAGGAGGGATCTGATTGGCTGCTGCAGGTCGGGAGGTTATCCAGAGGAGAGCAGAGGGAAGCAGATTCCCCTTGATGAGGTTTGTCAGCAGCACGTCCACTGAGGTTGACTCTGTGGCATCACAACATGTCTCGTTGTTCTGGAAGTCTAGAGGAAGTCGACACTCATCCAGACCATCAAAGATGAACAGAACTTTATACTTGTCAAAGTTGGAGATTCCTGATTCTTTTATTTCAATGAAGAAATGACCAAGAAGTTCATTCAAACTGCATTTCTTCTCTTTCATTAAATTCAGCTCCCGAAAAGGAAGTGGAAATATGAACTGGACATCCTGATTGGCTTTTCCTTCAGCCCAGTCCGTAATGAACTTCTGAGTAGAGACTGTTTTTCCAATGCCAGCGACTCCCTTTGTCAGCACATTTCTCATTGGTTTGTCTTGTCCAGGTAAAGGCTTGAAGATGTCGTTGCATTTGATTGGTGTCTCCTGTGTTGCTGGTCTCCTGGATGCTGTCTCAATCTGTCTGACCTCATGTTCGTTATTGACCTCTCCACTTCCACCCTCTGTGATGTAGACCTCTGTGTAGACCTTATCGAGAAGTATTGGGTTGCCTTGCTTTGCTATTCCCTCAAACACACACTGAAACTTCTTCTCCAAGTTGGACTTGAGTTCTTGTTGGCACACCACAGCAAGCTCATCTGAATGACAAACCAATTAACAAAATATTCCTGGCACACTTTACATTAAGTTGACCCAGTACCTGCAGGAACTGTAAATATGTATATATATATTGCAGACTATATATATATATATATATATATATATATATATATATATATATATATGCCATTTAGCTGACGCTTTTATCTAAAGTGTCTTCCATTGCAGTGAGTGCATACATTTCAGTATATATGGTCCCAGCAGGAAACCCACAACCTAAGCGTTGTTAAAGCCATGCTCTACCGACTGGACCACATGTTGTATTAATTAACAAGTTGTTATATAGTAGTTAATTATTAATTATTTATATAGTAATTAATTACATAGTATGTAGTGTAGTTGAATGATATATTCCTGTGTAGGAAAGAACAGTCCTTATTCCCTCTGTGTTAAAAGAAACTGTCCAAACCCATTACTATGCAATTATACAGAAACAACCAATCTTTTTACTGGAGTAATTACAGAGACACTAAGTTATAGAGGCAACATAATATAAAGAGTGACCAAATGGGGATATACATCATTATTACAGTTAGTGGTGTTTGTATTTCCAATAATATTTCAGCCCAGTACCACTTCTCTGTGAAAACACATGAGGTCTCTTACGTTTCTCCAGTGTGTCAGCGAGCTCCTTCTGGTTCATGTTCCTCAGGACGTGCAGTGTGATCTTCAGAACCCCTTCTCTGGCACTGCTCTCCTGCTTCTCTTCTTCTTCATCATCCACCACTTCCTCTTCCTCCCCCTGACTATCAAAGCACTCTGGGTCGTCTTGAGAAATAAGCCTCTTGAACCTCTTCAGCTCATTTCTCAGTAAAGTGATGACATTATCTTCAAGCAACTGAAACATTTAGAAAAATAAAGTGGAGTGAGATAGACAATAATGGGTAAACCTTTACACACAGTAGAGAGACTAAATACAAAAAACACTTGACTTTGGCAAGCAATTGAAACAAGAAAAAATAACTTTTGTATGGGGATTACTTAGCCATCTTCAATGTCATACTTTCTATTTAGCTCACCCTGAATATAGAGTCCAGTTCACTTTGACTCTGGACAGACTGACCACTGGGAATCTCTGACTCTGGTCTCTCCACCTGGTCACTGCGGATTCTGAGTAAAACAAGAAATAAGCAGATGTCTTTATCCAGAGAAGTGTGAATGAGGCCCAGTTCCCCAAAAAGAATAACTTCAGAGTGTATACCGCAAAACATAGTTCCTGGGTCAGATGAATATTACAAAAAACTAACATTGGTGGACGGTGTAGTCTGTCCAAATTAATATATGTCTGTATTGTAAGTAGCTTGTAAGTTTTCTTGGCCCTCTCCCTCCAGGATCTGCTCTCCTCTGTGGACTAGCTTTCTAGTGAGTGTTGTAACACTGTCTGTTGCATTGAACTACAGTATATCTACATTCCTATGTCTAACATTTTACACAATTCTGCCATTAATGATAAATATGTGCTGAGCTCCTCGAGCTGAAGATGATGTCATTAAAAGCTGTACAATAAATGATTGTAGAATTGTGTCATGAAACAAACAGGTGGCGTAGTCTAGCAGTTAGTTCATCACATCCCCCATGATACACCTACTCTTGTTTAGGAGTGACGGTTCCTTGTCTGAAGTTTATTGGACGGCCCATAGAGTGGTCACTCTTCATGGACAAACAGCTGGGTACAGGTGAGGCTGGTCGCTCTTTCTGGACCCTGTCAAACAATACATTAATTCACATTAACTAACAGTCAACAGTAAACATCACATGTTCATGAGTGTGTATCTGTGTTGTCAGGATATGAGGAATAAACATCAAACTAACCTTTGACCAGAATGAGGAGGTCTTTCTCTGAATTCTATTGGATGATCCATAGAGTGGTCACTCTTCATGGAAACACAGCTGGGTACAGGTGAGGCTGGTCTCTCCTGCTGGACCCTGCATTACAAGGTGGAGTTGTGTTTTTAAATGTGCCACATGAGCTGAGCTCCTAGATCCAGTTCCAATATGAATATATCTGTATTGTAAATAACTTTTAGGTTTTTAGTGGCCATCTCCCTCCAGGATCCGCTCTCCTCCTCGATGGACACGCCTTCTAGTGAGTGTTGCAACTCTGTCTGTTGCTCCAGTTTGCATTGAACTACAGTATATCTACATTCCTGCGTCTAACATTAATCTGGTTATGAATGAAGTATCTATCATCATCATTATCATCATCTTCATGGTAAATGCCCTCCAGAGACTCTTCTCTTACCCCATGTCTTCAACCTCCCCAGAGAGACTCATTTTAGAGGCAGTGGTCCCCTCCTCTCTCTCCCCAGAGAGACTCATTTTAGAGGCAGTGGTCCCCTCCTCTCTCTCCCCAGAGAGACTCATTTTAGAGGCAGTGGTCCCCTCCTCTCTCTCCCCAGAGAGACTCATTTTAGAGGCAGTGGTCCCCTCCTCTCTCTCCCCAGAAAGACTCATTTTCGAGGCAGTGGTCCCCTCCTCTCTCTCCCCAGAGAGACTCATTTTAGAGGCAGTGGTCCCCTCCTCTCTCTCCCCAGAGAGACTCATTTTAGAGGCAGCAGGTCACACCTATAGTTAACAGAGATCAGTACTTATCAACCACAGATCTGATAGAACACACGCACACGCGCACACACACACACACACACACACACACACACACACACACACAGAAAGACACACACACACACACGCAGTCGAAGGTTAGTTGTCACTATAATAACGCATCTCATTTGCCAGCCCTGTTCCGTTATCAAGTTAGAGAACACATACATGTTAGGTAAAGTATTTCAGTGTTTATTTGTTCTCGTACTCCAAATTTTTGTCGGTTGGTCTGTTTGACTTTTTGTTGCTCTGGGTTGGCGGATGTTCGGACCCGAACCACGGCAATTGGACGATACCATTTATTAATTGATATTGTTGTCAAGCAACTAAACTTGGATGTGTTCTATTACCTATGCAATAATCTAGTTATACTGTATACATCAATTATAATTAGACTATTTATGGTTGTTAGTAGTTACAGCCAGTTATGTGTATTTTGTAATGTAATTAATTATCTTTAATAGTAGGTCTGTTTTGGTATGTGCTGATGGGAAGAGCTTCCAGGAGAAGAAGGGGCCCTCTCTCAGTTTGAGATTCAGTCTTAGGGGCAGCACTGATGGCTGTACACTTAAGGTTTTTTGACTGAGATTCTATTTTTTTGTTTTCTTCCATCACTTATCTTTTAGACACTTTTTGGAAATTGTAAATAAATCACCTTGCACTTCAGTGCTTTGCGGCTCCGCCATCATCTTTTAAAACGGGATGGTGTTATGTCAGCCTCCCGGGCTCAACCTACCTCACACTGTGATGTAAAGCAGTGTTTCTCAACAGGGGTGCCGCGGCACCCTTGGGTGCCGTCTGGCATCCTTAGGGGTGCCGCAGAAACGTGGCTGACACAAGGCTAATATAGTGAAATTGAAATAAATGAATGCATCATTTTGGAATCTTTCTTTTAACTGTATCATACAGTTAAGTAAATCGAGGCACACATCAGAGAAAATAGTTCGGATTAATTTTCTAGTAGCCTACCGACGCTGCAATCAGTGTTTGGAAAGTAGGCTGCATGACGTAGGCAAATACTTTTATTTACAGCGCGCGATATCGGATGAGTTGTCATAGCGTTGTGCAGCGGTTAATTAGCCAGCAGCATGGACAAGTTTTTGAAAAGAAAAGCTCCACAGTCTGAATACTTTGTTCGTTTGAAAAGCGAACACAGCCGACAGGAGCAGGTGATGTTCAAGTGTGCGAAAGTCTCAAACAATGCACTGGAGGCTAGCTACCTGGTAGCCGAAATAATAGCTAAGGCTAAAAAGCCTCACACCATTGCCGAATCAGTAATAATGCCAGCCTGCACGGCTATTGTAAACAAAACGATAGGCCCACAAGCAGCTAAAGAGATCGCAAAGGTACCACTTTCGAACTCTACCATTGGAAGGCGTATAAATGACATGTCGGCAGACATAGAAGACGTGGTCTTAGAGAAAATAAGGCTATGTGGGAAATTCTCTCTGCAAGTTGATGAATCAACAGACATGAGTGGCCACGCACAACTTTTGGGATTTGTGAGATTTATTGATGGAGGAGAAATTCGTGAGAGTTTTTTATTTTGCAAGTGTTTGCCGCACAAAACAACGGGAGAGGAAATATACCGTGTCACAACAGAGTACCTTGAACAGGGAGGTCTAAGTTGGAAAAATTGTATCAGTGTCTGCACCGATGGCGCTGCTGCGATGACCGGCAATGTCAAAGGTTTCATCAGCAGGATCAGAGCGCAAAATCAAAATGTTCGCACAACGCATTGTTCCTTCACAGGGAGGCACTGGTTGCCAAGACTTTACCGAAATATCTTTCAGATGTACTGGACAGGGCAGTGGACATAGTTAATTTCATAAAGGCGCGACCGTTAAAGTCCCGTCTTTTTTCCATTCTATGCGAGGAAATGGGAGCCGAGCATCAGAGCTTGTTGCTGCACACGGATGTCCGCTGGCTCTCACGCGGAAAGTGCTTGGACCGACTGTACGAGTTAAGAGAAGAAGTCAGAGTGTTTCTAGCGGGAGAGAATTCTGCATATAAAGAGTTCATTGCAGATGCGCAATGGTGCGCGAAACTCGCATACCTGGCCGATATATTTAAGCACCTCAATGAACTTAATTCAAAAATGCAAGGTAAAGAGGAAAATCTACTAAGCTCATCAGACAAATTGCGTGGCTTCAAGTCTAAACTCACTCTCTGGCGCTCTTGTGAGAAACAGGGGAGAGTTGAGATGTTTCCCCTGTACAGTGCACATCCAAACAGCAAAAGACTTTCTGGCCTTATCTCTCAGCATCTGCAAACCCTTGACGAGAGATTTAATAAGTATTTTCCAGCTGAGACCTTTGCTGGTTTTGACTGGGTCCGTGACCCTTCGAATTCGTGCGCTTTGGAGAGTGCAGCCGACCTGCCAATGCAGGCACAGGAGCAACTGGCAGAGATGAAAGAAGATCGTACATTAAGGATGAAATTTCAAGATATGACATTGGATACATTTGGATATCATTGGAAAAGGAATACCCGATAGTGTCAAGTAGTGCCGTTGACATACTGTTACCCTTTTCCATGACATATTTGTGTGAACTGAGCTTTTCGAGCTTAACCTGCATCACCTGCTGTGGACCAGGAGCTACGTGTGTGTCTGTCATCCATTCCTGCGAGAATAGAGCGATTGTGTGCATCCTCCCAGGCCCAAATCTCTCACTGAGAGTAAGTCACATTTACGCCCCCCTGTGTGTGTGTGTGTGTGTGTGTGTATGCGTGCGTGCGTGTAAGAGTAGTAGGCTACATGCGTCATGCATTTGTTGTTCGTCAGAGACAGTGTGTGTATTCTAATGATAATCAACATAAAAAAAAAATATATATATATATATATTGGGGTGCCTTGAGATTTTTCATTCATGCAAAGGGTGCCGCGACTGAAAAAAGGTTGAGAAACACTGATGTAAAGAACCAGATACAGTCTCTGGTAGCGCTGATATGTCCTTCCAGTGTTCTTGCATTCACAACTTATTACAACTAAACAGCCCTAGTGGTGGAATGAGCTTCCCACCACGGTCAGGATGGTAAAGTCACTGCCTGTGTCTTAGACTAAATACCCATCTCTTCAGAATATACCTGGGCTCTTCCTCAGACCTCTCCCCCAAGCAGCCCCTCATGTCTGTTGTTTTCCTAGGAGGAAATGGTGAGGGGGTGGCGGAGTTTCCTGTTGCTACATGTGACTTCAGAGAATTGCAAGTCTGACTGTGTGGTATTCTCATGTACACGACAACATTTACAATAAAGTATCAATCAATCAGACTTTACTTGTACAGCACACTTCATACACAATTTAAAATGTCATTCACAGAGACAATAAATAATTAAAAGCGTAATGGACTACAAAAACACAGGTAGATACAAACTAATTAGATAAAAATGAACTATATAATAAGAAGTATTTTAGTCATTAAAAGAGGGGCTGCAGGGATGTCATTGATTTTTCTCAGGTTGAATCAGGACGTAACAATTTACTGCCAAGCATGTTCTGTTCTCGAGAAGTTTTCTCTTTGTTTTGAACAGGTTGGTGCTACGATATAGGGTATATGACTACTACCAAAGACACACTTTAAACAGGAAAAGTAGGTTTTCTGTTCAGTTCCACTTTCTAACCAGCAATGAATGGCACAGTTTGAGTTGACTGTAGAGACTAATGCAATGCAGTAAAATAAATAATATGGATCAAATAAATTATTAAGAAAGACAAAATTACCCAAAAACTAACAACACCATATGTAAAATCAAGGCATGTCTCAAATCAGCATAACAGTCACAAAAGGTCCAAATAAAATTAGAAACATACCCGATCTGAATCCATCACCTAGTATTGAGTATCTCTGCTCTGACCCTGACCTAGGAAACTCAACTAAGATCAAACACAGCTTAAACTCAGCTTAAATATCACAAAAAGTCCACCTAAAATTAGAAGCGTACCTGTTTGATCTGACTATCACTCCTCTCTGCAGCCCCCCATCGCTGTGAACACAATAAACTGGTCCTTATTGGTCACTTCCAGCACACTGGCTGACAGAGGCTCAGGTCTCACTCTTCACAAGGTGCTTTAATGAACGTCTTGGTGTTCTACAAGTCTGGTCCTCTGACAACAGTCCTATGTTGCTTCATTGTTCCTGTGACTCTCTCGCCTCACAGGGGAACTGAAACCTTCAGTTGAACAACAGGAACTCAGTGGTCAGATACTCGTGACTTGTGACTGCATCTTCAGCTCTGTGGTCAGGGTCGTGTCACGTACACAGAGTGATGGAAAAACCCTGCTTCAATAGTAGTTCAGCTGATATCAAGCATTCAAGCAGGACTCAGGTCTATGGATAGATGGAGCAATATTTTCAGACCTTATTTGATAAATGAGCAAATGTGAAGAGAACTATATGAGAATCATATGAGAACTATATGAGAATCATATAATTTTTGGAGAGCAGGGGGGTCAACACACACACACACATGACACACACACAC
>NC_139654.1:1477500-1485000 GCF_951799395.1 Argentina silus | reverse complement strand
GGTCAATTTGACCCACATATACACAGAGACACACAGACTCACAGAAACATGCACACACACACTCACTCACACACATACAAACACACACACACACACACAGAATCTGCACAATGTTGTTACAAAACATTCTGGGAAGCCAGAGGGAGGAGACCCTGAGAGACACCAGGGGACACGGGTGGTACTGGATATGTCACAGGGCCTCAGTGGCCACAACATCACTTGGGATAATTTTTTCACATCGTACAGCCCGGGACAGGAACTTCTCAAAAGAAAGCTGACAATGGGTGGAACAGTCAGAAAAAATAAGACAGAGCTCCCACCTCAGCTTCTAACTGTAACGAACAGGCCAGTCCATTCCTCCCACTTTGTGTTTACGGCCAACATGGCCCTGGTATCCTACATACCCAAAAAGGGCAAAAATGTGATTCTTATGAGCACTGGTGACACCGCACATACAGAGGAGACAACATGTGCCCAGGAACCCAGCTTCTCTAGCCATAGTGAGGAGGGTGGAGGAGGCTCCTGCTGTCCCACCTGCACGACCCACACAACCACAACCTCCAGTGCCTGAAGTAAGTGTCCTGTTGTTGTTGTTGTTTACGTGTGCATGTATCTGTGTGTGTGTGTGTGTGTGTGTGTATGTTTCTGAGTATCTCTGTATGTATGTGGGTCAAATTGAAATTGACTATTAGAGGATGTGGTGGGAAAAAAATCCTGAACTAATAAAGTATTTTCATTATTCTAGATTGCAGCTGGTGGCAACAAGAGGAAGCACAGCGAGGTGTGTGAACCCTCAAAGGACTCAAAGACACAAACCACATGCAGAAACTGCTAAAAGTACATCTGTAGGACACATACTCTCAAATTGTATGTATCCAATATTATTTCAGAATTGTTTGAAAGAAGTATTTTTCAGTGTACTGTATTTCATTGACAGTGAATAAAGCAGTGTACATTTCGTTCATGTTTTGTGTTTCTATTTATTGTAAATCATCTCAAATTATTTTTGAGACATTTTTGAGAGATGTATTTCATATCCAGTGACTAAATCGATCTAAGTTTGGTTCTTGTGTTTCTATTGTCGTTCATCACCTGTATTTGCTTTTCACAGCTTTGATTATAATAAGATAAAGATGAAAATCAAATGAGAATATCTCCTCAAAAATAATAAACATCAATGAAAACATTGTTTCATTTCAACTTTTCAGAGATAAGCATTCCACCCAAGTCCTTATTATAGCAGATTTTTTACATAAATTATAACTTTATCACAAAAAACGAATTACACTTCCACTGTTAAATATGATCTAGCAGAGATTAATTGCAAATATTAATCATACATGTTATCTATATTGTTTGGAATTGAGATAAAGACAATATATGTTAAAGAGTTTTGAATGGAAATTTGTATTTTTGTATTGCTTTTAAAGCCCCAATAATGTCCCGGGTCAATTTGACCCGAAGACTTCCAAAGGGTCCAAAAAGTGAAGACAATACGAGGGTTAATGAACGTCTTGGTGTTCTACAAGTCTGATCCTCTGATAAGAGTCCTATGTTGCTACATTGTTCCTGTGACTCTCTCGCCTCACAGGGGAACTGAAACCTTCAGTTGAACAACAGGAACTCTGTGGTCAGCTACTCGTGACTTGTGACTGCATCTTCAGCTCTGTGGTCAGGGTCGTGTCACGTACACAGAGTGATGGAAAAACCCTGCTTCAATAGTAGTTCAGCTGATATCAAGCATTCAAGCAGGACTCAGGTCTATGGATAGATGGAGCAATATTATCAGACTTTATTTGATAAAGGAACAAATGTGAAGTGAACTATATGAGAATCATATGAGAACTATATATGAGAATCATATGAGAACTATATGAGAATCATTTGATAACTATATATGAGAATCATATGAGAACTATATGAGAATCATTTGATAACTATATATGAGAATCATATGAGAACTATATGAGAATCATATGAGAACTATATGAGAATCATATGAGAACTATATGAGAATCATAGAGTTTTTGGAGAGCAGGGGGGTCGACACACACACACACACACACACACCCACACACACCCACACACACACCCACACACCCACACTCACACACACACCCACACACCCACACACCCACACACACACACCCACACCCACCCACACCCACACACACACACACACACACACACACACACACACACACACTGCCTCAGGCACCCAGAATAGAATAACTAGCATGGACATGGTTCTGCATAGAAATAGAATGAACAGAATGGACCTGGTTCTAAATTCTGCATCATTTATTTTTATGCTTCAGTAAATTAGCCCCGGATATGAAATTGATTGATCATTTGATTGGTGATGTGTGTGGGACTCAATCAACAAGGTCAATGCAGGGTTCAACAGTCACGGTTGTCTGCTGATTGTCATCAATACAATCAATCACAGTTAAATATGTATCCAGTCCAGATCTCTGTCTCTGTGCTGAACCCTAACCCTGACCCTAACACTAACCCTAACTCTAACCCTGACCCTGACCCTAACCCTGACCCTAACCCGAACCCTGACCCTAACTCTAACCCTGACCCTGACCCTGACCCTAACCCTAACCCTGACCCTGACCCTAACTCTAACCCTGACTCTGACCCTAACCCTAACCCTAACCCTGACCCTAACTCTAACCCTGACCCTGACCCTGACCCTAACCCTGACCCTGACCCTAACTCTAACCCTGACCCTGACCCTAACCCTAACCCTGACCCTGACCCTAACTCTAACCCTGACTCTGACCCTAACCCTAACCCTGACCCTAACTCTAACCCTGACCCTAACCCGAACCCTGACCCTAACTCTAACCCTGACCCTGACCCTGACCCTAACCCTAACCCTGACCCTGACCCTAACTCTAACCCTGACTCTGACCCTAACCCTAACCCTAACCCTGACCCTAACTCTAACCCTGACCCTGACCCTGACCCTAACCCTGACCCTGACCCTAACTCTAACCCTGACCCTGACCCTAACCCTAACCCTGACCCTGACCCTAACTCTAACCCTGACTCTGACCCTAACCCTAACCCTGACCCTAACTCTAACCCTGACCCTGACCCTGACCCTAACCCTAACCCTAACCCTGACCCTGACCCTAACTCTAACCCTGACCCTGACCCTAACCCTAACTCTAACCCTGACCCTGACCCTAACTCTAACCCTGACCCTGACCCCAATCCCCCTCCTCCCCCAGTTTCATCCTATGTTGCTACATTGTTCCTGTGACTCTCTCGCCTCACAGGGGAACTGAAACCTTCAGTCGAACAACAGGACCTCAGTGGCCAGCTACTTTTTTTTAAGATTTGCGACTGCATCTTCAGCTCTGTGGTCAGGGTCGTGTCACGTACACAGAGTGATGGAAAAACCCTGCTTCAATAGTAGTGTGTGTGTTTATGTAAGACTGTGTGTGTGTGTGTGTGTGTGTGTGTGTGTTTATGTGAGACTGTGTGTGTGTGTGTGTGTGTGTGTGTGCGTGTCTGTGCGTGCCAGTGTGTGTGTGTGTGTGTGTGTGTGTGTGTGTGTGTGTGTGTGTGTGTGAGAGTGAGTCTGTGTGTGTGTCTGTGTGTGTGTGTGTGTGTGTGTGTGTGTGTGTGGGAGGGGGGTTTCCTGTTGCTACATGTGACTTCAGAGAATTGCAGGGCTGACTGTGTGGTTTTCTCCTCATGTACACGACAACATTTACATTAAAGTATCAATCAATCAAACTTTACTTGTACAGCACACTTCATACACACTTTAACACAATGTCCTTCACAGAGAGAATAAACAATTAAAAGGGAAAGAGACTACAGAGACACAGGCAGATAAAAACTAATTAGATAAGGTATTTTAGTCATTAAAAGAGGGGCTGCAGGGATGTCATTGATTTTCCTCCGAATCAGTGAATCAGGACGGAAAACAATTCACTGCCAAGCATGCTCTGTTCTCGAGAAGTTTTCTCTTTGTTTTGAACATGTTGGTGCTAGGATGTATGTATATGACTACTACCAAAGACACATAGACCACTTTAAACAGGAAAAGTAGGTTTTCTGTTCAGTTCCTCTTTCTCACCAGCAATGAATGGCACAGTTTGAGTTGACTGTAGAGACTAATGCAATGCAGTAAAAGGAATAATAATATGGATCAAATAAATTATTAAGAAAGACAAAATTACCCAAAAACTAAAACCACCATATCTAAAATCAAGGCATGTATCAAATCAGCATAATGGTCACAAAAGGTCCAAATAAAATTGGAAAAATACCCGATCTGAATAAATCACACAGTATTGAGTATCTCTGCTTTGACCCTGACCTAGGAAACTCAACTATGATCAAACACAGCTTAAACTCAGCTTAAATATCACAAAAAGTCCACCTAAAATCAGAAACGTACCTGTTTGATCTGCCTATCACTCCTCTCTGCAGCCCCCCATCACTGTGAACACAATAAACTGGTCCTTATTGGTCACTTCCAGCACACTGGCTGACAGAGGCTCAGGTCTCACTCTTCACAAGGTGCTTTAATGAACGTCTTGGTGTTCAACAAGTCTGATCCTCTGATAACAGTCCTATGCTGCTACATTGTTCCTGTGACTCTCTCGCCTCACAGGGGAACTGAAACCTTCAGTTGAACAACAGGACCTCAGTGGTCAGATACTCGTGACTTGTGACTGCATCTTCAGCTCTGTGGTCAGGGTTGTGTCACGTACACAGAGTGATGGAAAAACCCTGCTTCAATAGTAGTTCACCTGATATCAAGCATTCAAGCAGGACTCAGGTCTATGGATAGATGGAGCAATATTATCAGACTTTATTTGATAAAGGAACAAATGTGAGGTGAACTATATGAGAATCATATGAGAACTATATGAGAATCATATGAGAACTATATATGAGAATCATATGAGAACTATATGAGAATCATATGAGAACTATATATGAGAATCATATGAGAACTATATGAGAATCATATGAGAACTATATATGAGAATCATATGAGAACTATATGAGAATCATATGAGAACTATATGAGAATCATATGAGAACTATATATGAGAATCATATGAGAACTATATGAGAATCATATGAGAACTATATGAGAATCATATGAGAACTATATGAGAATCATTTGATAACTATATGAGAATCATTTGATAACTATATATGAGAATCATATGAGAACTATATGAGAATCATTTGATAACTATATATGAGAATCATATGAGAACTATATGAGAATCATTTGATAACTATATATGAGAATCATATGAGAACTATATGAGAATCATTTGATAACTATATATGAGAATCATATGAGAACTATATGAGAATCATAGAGTTTTTGGAGAGCAGGGGGGTCGACACACACACACACACACACACACACCCACACACACCCACACACACACCCACACACCCACACTCACACACACACCCACACACACACACACACACACACACACACACACCCACACCCACCCACACACACATACACACACACACACACACACTGCCTCAGGCACCCAGAATAGAATAACTAGCATGGACATGGTTCTGCATAGAAATAGAATGAACAGAATGGACCTGGTTCTAAATTCTGCATCATTTATTTTTATGCTTCAGTAAATTAGCCCCGGATATGAAATTGATTGATCATTTGATTGGTGATGTGTGTGGGACTCAATCAACAAGGTCAATGCAGGGTTCAACAGTCACGGTTGTCTGCTGATTGTCATCAATACAATCAATCACAGTTAAATATGTATCCAGTCCAGATCTCTGTCTCTGTGCTGAACCCTAACCCTGACCCTAACACTAACCCTAACTCTAACCCTGACCCTGACCCTAACCCTGACCCTAACCCGAACCCTGACCCTAACTCTAACCCTGACCCTGACCCTGACCCTGACCCTAACCCTAACCCTAACCCTAACTCTAACCCTGACTCTGACCCTAACCCTAACCCTAACCCTGACCCTAACTCTAACCCTGACCCTGACCCTGACCCTAACCCTGACCCTGACCCTGACCCTAACTCTAACCCTGACACCTGACCCTGACCCTAACCCTAACCCTAACCCTGACCCTGACCCTAACTCTAACCCTGACCCTAACCCTAACCCTGACCCTAACTCTAACCCTGACCCTGACCCTGACCCTAACCCTAACCCTAACCCTGACCCTGACCCTAACTCTAACCCTGACCCTGACCCTAACCCTAACTCTAACCCTGACCCTGACCCTAACCCTAACCCTGACCCTAACTCTAACCCTGACCCTGACCCCAATCCCCCTCCTCCCCCAGTTTCATCCTATGTTGCTACATTGTTCCTGTGACTCTCTCGCCTCACAGGGGAACTGAAACCTTCAGTTGAACAACAGGACCTCAGTGGCCAGCTACTTTTTTTTAAGATTTGCGACTGCATCTTCAGCTCTGTGGTCAGGGTCGTGTCACGTACACAGAGTGATGGAAAAACCCTGCTTCAATAGTAGTGTGTGTGTTTATGTAAGACTGTGTGTGTGTGTGTGTGTGTTTATGTGAGACTGTGTGTGTGTGTGTGTGTGTGTGCGTGTCTGTGCGTGCCAGTGTGTGTGTGTGTGTGTGTGTGTGTGTGAGAGTGAGTCTGTGTGTGTGTCTGTGTGTGTGTGTGTGTGTGTGTGTGTGTGGGAGGGGGGTTTCCTGTTGCCACATGTGACTTCAGAGAATTGCAGGGCTGACTGTGTGGTTTTCTCCTCATGTACACGACAACATTTACATTAAAGTATCAATCAATCAAACTTTACTTGTACAGCACACTTCATACACACTTTAACACAATGTCCTTCACAGAGAGAATAAACAATTAAAAGGGAAAGAGACTACAGAGACACAGGCAGATAAAAACTAATTAGATAAGGTATTTTAGTCATTAAAAGAGGGGCTGCAGGGATGTCATTGATTTTCCTCCGAATCAGTGAATCAGGACGGAAAACAATTCACTGCCAAGCATGCTCTGTTCTCGAGAAGTTTTCTCTTTGTTTTGAACATGTTGGTGCTAGGATGTATGTATATGACTACTACCAAAGACACATAGACCACTTTAAACAGGAAAAGTAGGTTTTCTGTTCAGTTCCTCTTTCTCACCAGCAATGAATGGCACAGTTTGAGTTGACTGTAGAGACTAATGCAATGCAGTAAAAGGAATAATAATATGGATCAAATAAATTATTAAGAAAGACAAAATTACCCAAAAACTAAAACCACCATATCTAAAATCAAGGCATGTATCAAATCAGCATAATGGTCACAAAAGGTCCAAATAAAATTGGAAAAATACCCGATCTGAATAAATCACACAGTATTGAGTATCTCTGCTTTGACCCTGACCTAGGAAACTCAACTATGATCAAACACAGCTTAAACTCAGCTTAAATATCACAAAAAGTCCACCTAAAATCAGAAACGTACCTGTTTGATCTGCCTATCAC
>NC_139654.1:1395000-1472500 GCF_951799395.1 Argentina silus | reverse complement strand
GTGGACTCTGCGGTGGTAGATGCTCTGCAGAGAGGGCAGTGGAGTCCTGGTGATTTTCTCAGCGTCTCCTAGGCCTGTCTGCACATTTGGGTTGTCATGACGTTGCTAAGGGAAGTGTTAACACTGGAAAGAAAACGTCCCCTTTGGTTCACACTAATGTTCTATTACACTAATGTTCTATTACACTAACGTTCTATTAAACTAACGTTCTATTACACTGTTCTATTACACTAATGTTCTATTACACTAATGTTCTATTACACTAATGTTCTATTACACTAATGTTCTATTAAACTAACGTTCTATTACACTGTTCTATTACACTAATGTTCTATTACACTAATGTTCTATTACACTAATGTTCTATTATACTAATGTTCTATTACACTAATGTTCTATTATACTAACGTTCTATTACACTGTTCTATTACACTAATGTTCTATTATACTAACGTTCTATTACACTGTTCTATTACACTAATGTTCTATTACACTAATGTTCTATTACACTAATGTTCTATTACACTGATGTTCTATTACACTAATGTTCTGTTACACTAATGTTCTATTACACTAATGTTCTATTACACTGTTCTATTAAACTAATGTTCTTTTACACTAATGTTCTATTACACTGTTCTATTAAACTAATGTTCTTTTACACTAATGTTCTATTACCCCTGGATACGATCTAGTGTGCCTAGAAACGAAACTCACTAACTTACCATGTTGTCAAACATGTTGGCACCGAACAGTCCCATAGAAATACATTCCTAACCCTAACAGTTCCATAGAAATACATTCCTAACCCTAACAGTCCCATAGAAATACATTCCTAACCCTAACAGTCCCATAGAAATACATTCCTAACCCTAACAGTCCCATAGAAATACATTCCCAACCCTAACAGTCCCATAGAAATACATTCCTAACCCTAACAGTCCCATAGAAATACATTCCTATCCCTAACAGTCCCATAGAAATACATTCCTATCCCTAACAGTCCCATAGAAATACATTGGAACATTTAAAAATGCATTTTGTTTTTACGCTGCTGAAACAATCCGGAGTGCCAGATGAGTGAAAGGTTCAACCACTGAAGAGGAAATCTTCTCACATGGTTCTGCTTTCCTCCATTGGCCTCATGTGTTGTGCTGTCGACAGTCGACCAACAGATGGCGCCATGCAGCGTGTTTCTGCTCTCTGTCAGTCGCTGGAAAACTGACGGAACAGATTTAATCCACCATCAACTCCATAAGCATTACATACATGACATCACATTACATACATGTGACTTAGCTACTAACCGTAGCTAAGTCTTTCAACTTAACCAAGGTGTCGTCCGCGCTACGCTAACCAGGCTAACCAAGGCTACACGATGCTACGCTAAGGCTACACTACACTATGCTAGCCTCGACTACACCAGACTATGCTATGCTACGCTACGCTACCCGGGTGGCGTGGACCAGGTAGCCCTTGGCCTTGATGATGCCGCAGCTCTTGACGATGATGGCGTAGCGCAGGACCCAGCGGAGGCGCCACGCCACGCCGACGCCGCGTCACAGCGGTCGCGGTCGGGGTCGCCGTGGGACGCCGTTGCTAACGCCGCGCTCTCACGGAGCGCCTCCTGGAAGCCCGCCGACGTGATGAGCTCTGGAAGACGACAGAGAGACAGACAGGTTAGAGAAAGACAGGTTAGGGGGAGAGAGACAGGTCAAAGACAGACAGACAGCTCAGAGGGAGAGGGGGGAGGGAGAGAGAGAGAGACAGGTTAGAGGGGAGACAGACATGTCAAAGACAGACAGATAGACAGACGGGTCAGAGAGAGAGAGACAGCGCCTCCTGGAAGCCCGCCGCCGAGATAAGCTCTGGAAGGAGAGAGAGAGAGAGAGAGACAGGTTAGAGGGAGAGACAGACATGGAAAGAGAGGGAGAGAGAGAGAGAGACAGGTTAGAGGGAGAGACAGACATGGAAAGAGAGGGAGGGAGAGAGAGAGACAGGTCAGAGAGAGACAGACAGCTCAGATGAAGAGGGAGGTTAGGTTAGAGGGGGGACAGACAGGTCAGAGAGAGACAGACAGGTCAGGGACAGAGAGAGAGAAAGAGAGACAGACAGACAGACACCCCCAGACAAATTGATCACAGACAGACAGATCACAGACAGACACCCACCTTTGGGGTCGTTGTGGGTCAGTAGCTGGACCCCCGCCTGCTTGGCATACGCCGTCAGATCGGGGGGCATCACACAACAGGACGCCAGGTTGACCTGGTTGCTGATGGGCTTCACCTTGGATACGGGAGAGAGAGAGACAGGTCAGAGAGACAGACAGGTCAGGGACAGAGAGACAGACAGGCCATCAGATCGGGGGGCATCACAGAACAGGACGCCAGGTTGACCTGGTTACTGGTGGGCTTCACCTTGGATACGGAAGAGAGAGAGACAGGTCAAGGAGAGACAGACAGGTCAGGGACAGAGAGACATACAGGCCATCAGATCGGGGGGCATCACACAACAGGACGCCAGGTTGACCTGATTACTGGTGGTCTTCACCTTGGATACGGGGGAGAGAGAGAGAGAGAGAGAGAGACAGGTCAGGGACAGACAGACAGGTCAGGGAGAGAGAGAGACAGACAGACAGACACTGTTAACTGCTTGGTTGGGACAGAGAGAGAGAGACAGGACAGGGACAGAGAGAAAGAGAGAGAGAGAAAGAGAGACAGACAGTTGGCGTACGCACTCAGTTTGACCTGGTTACTGGTGGGGTTTCACCTTGGACATGGAGAGAGAGACAGACAGGTCAGGGAGAGACAGATACCCCCAGCACAGGACAGACAGACAGACAGTTCAGAGACAGAGACAGACACCCACCTGGGCCCAGTCGTAGCGCTCCTCCAGGAGGCCCTTGTCCAGGACAGACAGACAGATCAGACAGACAGACACCCACCTGGTCCCAGTCGTACAACTCCTCCAGGAGGCCCTTGTCCAGGACAGACAGACAGGTCAGGGATAGAGCGAGAGAGAGAGAGAGACAGACAGACAGACACACACACCGTCCAGGACAAACAGACAGGCCAGAGAAAGACAGACAGACACCCACCTGGGCCCAGTTGTGCAGCTCCTCCAGGAGGCCCTTGTCCAGGTCCGACGTCCCGATGGCGACCACCTTCCCGGACGCCACCAGCGTTTCCAAGAAAACCCAAGCCGGCTGCAGGTCCGAGAGGGTCTGGGGGGCGTGGTCGGCCCCCGGGGGGGGGGGGGGCGGGCGCCAGGATGACCGAGTCGAGTTGGGAGAGGGCGAGAGTGAGACAGGCTGTTGGGGGGGAGGGAGACAGGTTAGGGAGAGAAAGACAGGTTAGAGGTCCGAGAGGGTCTGGGTGTGGGGGGGGGGGGGGGGGATGTTGTCCTCCTGGTCGACAGGGCGAGGGTGAGACAGGCTGTGGAGGAGAGAGACAAACAGGTAAAGAGAGAGACAGACAGGCAGGCAGCCAAACAGACAGACAGCCAAACAGGCAGACAGACAGACAGGCAGACAGCCAGCCAGCCAGCCAAACAAACAGACAGACAAGCAGACAGCCAAACAGGCAGACAGACAGACAAACAGGCAGGACTCACCCATGTCGACAGCCTGCCTGATGGACGACTGGTCCGACTCGCACAGGAACAGCTTGACTGCAACGACAACGTTAGCGTTGGATAGCCTGGGTTAGCCTGTGTTAGCATGTGCTGGTGTCATTTGTTAGCCTGTGTTAACGTGTGGTCGCGTCGTGTGTAATCATGGGCTGGTATCGTTTGTTAGCCCTGGGTTAGCGTGTGTTATCGTGGTGCGTGTGAGCCGGTGTTAGCATGCACTAGCATTTATTAGCATGTGTTATCGTGGTGTGTGTTAGCGTGCGTGAGCCTGTCTTAGCCTGCGTTAACCTGTCTTACCCTGCATTAGCGTAGCGTTAGCCTGCGTTAGCTTGTCGTAGCGTACCAGACACCTTCAGCTCCTCCCTCTCCTCCGGTGTGATGGTGGCCTCGGCCGCCTGGGGGGTGGAGCAGTCCAGGACGTCAGACTCCTGGAGAGACAGACAGGTTAGAGACAGACAGGTTAGAGAAAGACAGGTGAGAGAGAGACAGGTAAACAGACAGACAGGTTAGAGAGAGAGAGACAGACAGGTCAGAGAGAGAGAGACAGACAAGCATGATGGTGGCCTCGGCCGCATGGGGGGTGGAGCAGTCCAGGACGTCAGACTCCTGGAGAGACAGACAGGTCAGAGAGAGAGACACAGGTAAACAGACAGACAGGTTAGAGAGAGAGAGACAAGTTAGAGACAGACAGACAGAGAGACAGACAGGCGTGATGGCCTCGGCCGCCTGGGGGGTGGAACAGTCTAGGACGTCAGACTCCTGGAGAGACAGACAGGTCTGAGAGACAGACAGGTTCAGGACAGACAGATTACAGAAAGACAGCCAGGCGTGCCTGGGAGGGGGGAGCAGTCCAGGTTAGAGACAGACCAGACTAGTCGAACTAGAGAGAGGGAGAGAAAGAGAGAGAGATTAGCTGACCTCAGCAGAACCTCCCTCCCTCCCTGTTCAACCCTCCCCCCCAAACCTGCCTCCCCCCCGTCTCCCTGCCTGTGTGTGTGTCTGTGTGAGTGTGTCTGTGTATGTCTGTGTGAGTGTGTGTGTGTGTGTCTGTGTGTATGTGAGTGTGTGTGTGTCTTCCTCTCTCTCTCCCTGTCTCAGGAGCACCCACCCACACACACACACACACACACACACACACACACACACACACGTTGTCACTTGACTCACTAAACATTGACGCCTCTGGGCATGTGTGTGTATGTGTGAGTGTCTGTGTGAGTGTGTGTCTGTCTGTGTGAGTGTGCGTATGTGTGAGTGTGTGTGTGTGTCTCCCTCTCTCTCTCCCTGTCTCAGGAGCACCCACCCACACACACACACACACACACACACACACACGTTGTCACTTGACTCACTAAACATTGACGCCTCTGGGCATGTGTGTGTGTGTCTGTGTGTGTCTGTGTGAGTGAGTGTGTGTGTGAGTGTGTGTGTGTGTGTGTCTGTGTGTTGTGATGGCCCAGCCGGTGAGCAGTGCCCCACAGAGACACCTGGTGGCCACAAGGGGGAGGCAAAGGCAGCCATGGGGTGTCGTGCTGGATGGGAGGTACTATCCCAGTTCTATGTCCTGGAGACTCCGCCACCAATCAGATGACTCAGCTCACCGCTCACAGGTGCGCTGAGTCAGCTCGGCGATCCTGAGGCCTTTTAAACTCCCCAGGACAAGCTGAAGACAGACTGGCTGGAGGAACGAGTCGAGACCAGACACCCGCTAAGCCAGTCTCATAAGCCAAACGGGAGAGAAAGCCTGGAAGACGGAGAGGAACCCCCCAACCGACCGGAGGAAGAGGTCAGTGAAAGGGACCCGATATCCCACTAACTTTGGCCTGTCTCTCTCTCTCTCTCTCTGACGACAAGAAGAACCCGGCAGAGCGCCGTAGCGCCAACCGCCAACCCGGTGAAGATTTGAGTTGCCTTTCGCCTCTCCCTTTTCCCCGCACCTTAGAAATAAAACCCTACGTTGATTTCACCGCAACCCCTGTTTCCGCCTGTTTCTATTCTCATTGGTTGACCCGCTGTTGCGCCTGTCGACCAGGCTCCCACAGTGTGTCTGTGTGAGTGAGTGTGTGTGTCTGTGTGAGTGTGTCTGTCTGTCTATCTGTGTGTGTGTGTGTGTGTGTGTGTCTCCCTCTCTCTCTCTCACACACACACGTTGTCACTTGACTCACTAAACATTGACGCCTCTGGGCGCGCGTGTGTGTGGGTGTGCGTGTGTGTGTGGAGCATCCAGAGAGAGACGAAGTAAAGGAGGGAGGGAAGGAAGGAAGGTAGGAAGGAAGGGAGGGAGGGAAGGAAGGAAGGAAGGAAGAGAGGGATGAGTCTCACCTTCTCCTCCGCCGACAGTAAGGAAAGAAGAGAGGAAACAGGAAAGGAGGGAAGGGAAGGAGG
Source organism: Argentina silus (assembly GCF_951799395.1). Lineage (NCBI taxonomy): Eukaryota > Metazoa > Chordata > Actinopteri > Argentiniformes > Argentinidae > Argentina > Argentina silus. Next base: position 1,466,485 of record NC_139654.1, on the reverse strand, counting down.
GAGGGAAGGAGGGAGGGAAGGAGAGAGAGAGAGAGAGACAGGAGGGAGGGAGGGAGGGAGGGGAGAAGGAGGGGAGAAGGAGGGAGAGAGAGAGACAGGAGGGAGGGAGGGAGAGAGAGAGACAGGAGGGAGGGAAGGAGGGAGAGAGGGAGAGAGACAGGAGGGAGGGAGGGAGGGAGAGACAGGAGGGAAGGAAGGAAGGAAGACAGGAAAGGAGGGAGAGAAGGAGGGAGGGAAGGAGGGAGAGACAGGAGGGAGAGAAGGAGAGAGAGACAGGAGGGAGGGAGGGAGAGAAGGGGGGAGGGAAGGAGAGAGAGAGAGAGACAGGAGGGAGGGAGAGAAGGAAAGAAGGAGGGAGGGAGGGAGGGAGAGAGACAGGAGGGAGGGAAGGAGGGAGGGAGAGAGACAGGAGGGAGGGAGAGACAGGAGGGAAGGAAGTAAGGAAGACAAGAAAGGAGGGAAGGAAGAGAGAGACAGGAAAGGAGGGAGGGAGGGAGGGAGAGAAGAGAGGGATGAGTCTCACCTTCTCCCCGGCCGACGGCGTCTCAGAGGACCAGTCACTCAGCATGGCGCGGATACAGTCCTGGAGCTACGGCAACAACAGACAGACAGGTCAGATGGAGAGACAGACAGGTCAGAGACAAACAGACAGACAGACAGACAGGTCAGAGACTGACAGACAGACAGACAGAGGGACAGACAGGTCAGAGACAGACAGACAGACAGTGTGAGTGTGTGTGTGTATGTCTGTGTGAGTGTGTGTGTGTGTGTGTATGTCTGTGTGAGTGTGTGTGTGTCTGTGTGTGTGTGTGTGTGTGTGTGTGTGTGTGTGTGTGTATGTGAGTGTGTATGTGTCTCCCTCTCTCTCTCCCTGTCTCAGGAGCACCCACACACACACACACACACACGTTGTCACTTGACTCACTAAACATTGACGCGCGTGTGTGTGTGTGTGTGTGTGTGTGTGTGTGTCTGTGTGTGTGTGTGTGTGTGTCTCCCTCTCTCTCACACACACACACATTGTCACTTGACTCACTAAACATTGACGCCTCTGGGCGCGCGTGTGTGTGGGTGTGCGTGTGTGTGTGTGTGTGTGGAGCATCCAGAGAGAGACGAAGGAAGGAAGGAAGGAAGGAAGGAAGGAAGAGAGGGATGAGTCTCACCTTCTCCTCCGCCGACAGTAAGGAAAGAAGACAGGAAACAGGAAAGGAGGGAAGGGAATGAGGGAGAGAAGGAGAGAGAGAGAGAGAGACAGGAGGGAGGGAGGGAGGGAGGGAGGGGAGAAGGAGGGGAGAAGGAGGGAGAGAGAGAGACAGGAGGGAGGGAGGGAGGGAGGGAGGGAGGGGAGAAGGAGGGGAGAAGGAGGGAGAGAGAGAGACAGGAGGGAGGGAAGGAGGGAGAGAGGGAGAGAGACAGGAGGGAGGGAGGGAGAGACAGGAGGGAAGGAAGGAAGGAAGACAGGAAAGGAGGGAAAGAAGAGAGAGACAGGAGGAAAGGAGGGAGGGAAGGAGGGAGAGAGAGAGAGACAGGAAAGGAGGGAGGGAGAGAAGAGAGGGATGAGTCTCACCTTCTCCCCGGCCGACGGCGTCTCGGAGGACCAGTCACTCAGCGTGGCGCGGATACAGTCCTGGAGCTACGGCAACAACAGACAGACAGGTCAGATGGAGAGACAGACAGGTCAGAGAGAAACAGACAGACAGACAGATAGACAGACAGATAAGACAGAGGGACAGACAGGTCAGAGACAGCATGGCGCGGATACAATCCTGGAGCTGGAGGGCAACAAAAGACATACAGGTCAGACAGACAGACAGAGAGAGACAGGTCAGATAGAGAGACAGACAGGTCAGAGACAGCGTGGCGCGGATATAATCCTGGAGCTGAACGGCAACAACAGGTCAGACAGACAGACAGAAAATGACAATAAAACGACATATTTAGTATTTATTTAATCACATTCATAATACACACACACACACGGTCAGTTCGTTAGAGCCAGTTAGCATTCGCCTTTAGCACCCCGTCAACACTGCACTCTGTAGGTAAATTCGTTAGCCCCGTTAGCATTAGCCTTTAGCACCCCGTCAACACTGCACTCGGTAGGTAAATTCGTTAGCTTCGTTAGCCCCGTTAGCATTAGCCTCTAGCCTCCCGACCCCCCCCCCCCCCCCCCGCCCTTCTTACCTCCTCACTCGGGGACGACGGACACTTCTTCTTCAGCCGGCTCCGGTTGACGAGGTTCCCGGTGTGGAGGTTGAGCGTCGTGGCCCGGGTCAGAAACGAGGTCCGGGTACCGGTACCAGAGGAGCCGCCGGAGGAGACGGTCCCAGAGCCGCCGGAGGAGCCGGTCACAGAGCCGCCGGAGGAGCCGGTCCCAGAGCCGCCGGAGGAGACGGTCCCAGAGCCGCCGGAGGAGCCGGTCCCAGAGCCGCCGGAGAAGTCGGTCCCAGAGCTGCTGGAGGAGCCGGTATAGGAGACGGTACCACCGGGGGAGACGGTCCCAGAGGACCCGCTACGAGTACCAGAGGAGCCGCCGGTGTCGGTGGTTTCCATGGTGTCTGTCTCCCCTTCTCTCGTAAAGAAGAAGTAAATGTCGTAAAGATATAATAATAATAATAATAATAATAATAAAAAGATATCGTAAAATGAGGGAGGGGTGGGGTTGTCTAGCAACGAGGAACAGTTGGTGGGTTTGAGGGAATGTCGTAAAGGAAAAGAAAATGTCGGAAAGGGACGGGATATGGTGGGTTACCTAGCAACGAGGGGGTGGGGAGAGTGTGTGTGTGGTTTGAAGGACTGTCGTAAAAATATTTTTTCAAAACAAATACGAACGGTGGAGGGAAAGGGGGGGGGTTGCCTAGCAACGAGGGGGTGGGTTTGAAGGAATGTCGAGTAATGATGACACGACGCGTTTCCACACACACACACACACACGGTCAGTTCGTTAGAGCCAGTTAGCATTAGCCTTTAGCACCCCGTCAACACTGCACTCGGTAGGTAAATTGGTTAGCTTCGTTAGTTAGCCCCGTTAGCATTAGCCTCAGAGCCGGTAGAGGAGACGGTACCACCGGGGGAGACGGTCCCAGAGGACCCGCTACGAGTACCAGAGGAGCCGCCGGTGTCGGTGGTGGTGGTGGTTTCCATGGTGTCTGTCTCCCCTTCTCTCGTAAAGAAGAAGTAAATGTCGTAAAGATATAATAATAATAATAATAATAATAATAATAATAATAATAATAATAATAATAGTAAATGTCGTAAAATAAGGGAGGTTGGTGTGTTTGAGGGAATGTCGTAAAGGAAAAGAAAATGTCGGAAAGGGACGGGATATGGTGGGTTACCTAGCAACGAGGGGGTGGGGAGAGTGTGTGGTTTGAAGGAGTTTCATAAAACATTTTTTTCTAAAAAATGTCGTAAAATACGAACGGTGGAGGGAAAAGGGGGGGGGTTGCCTAGCAACGAGGAGGTGGGTTTGAAGAGCCAAACTACATGGTTCTACTAGCCCTAGGGTTAGGGTCAGGGTTAAGGGTTAGGGTTAAAGTTAACTCATCCCCTAGGGTTAGGGTTAGGGTCAGGGTTTAGGGTTAGGGTCAGGGTCAGGGTTAGAGTTAGGGTTAGGGTCAGGGTCAGAGTCAGGTTCAGGGTTAGGGTCAGAGTCAGGGTCAGGGTCAGGGTTAGAGTCAGGGTTAGGGTCAAGGTTAACTCGTCTCCTAGGCCTGTCTGCACATTTGGGTTGTCATGACGTTGCTAAGTGAAGTGTTAACACTGGAAAGAAAACGTCCCCTTTGGTTTCCACTGATGTTCTATTATACTAATTTTCTATTATACTAAGATTATATTACACTGATGTTCTATTACACTGTTCTATTACATAAATGTTCTATTATACTAATATTCTATTATACTAATGTTCTATTACACTAATGTTCTATTACATAAATGTTCTATTACACTAATGTTCTATTACACTGATGTTCTATTACACTAATGTTCTATTACACTAATGTTCTATTATACTAATGTTCTATTACACTAATGTTCTATTACACTAATGTTCTATTATACTAATGTTCTATTACACTGATGTTCTATTACACTGTTCTATTACACTGATGTTCTATTACACTAATGTTCTAATACACTGATGTTCTATTACACTGTTCTATTACACTGATGTTCTATTACACTGATGTTCTATTACACTGATGTTCTATTACACTAATGTTCTATTATACTAATGTTCTATTACACTGATGTTCTATTACACTGTTCTATTACACTGATGTTCTATTACACTGATGTTCTATTACACTGATGTTCTATTACACTGTTCTATTACACTAATGTTCTATTACACTGTTCTATTACACTGTTCTATTACACTAATGTTCTATTACACTAATGTTCTAATACACTGATGTTCTATTACACTGTTCTATTACACTGATGTTCTATTACACTGATGTTCTATTACACTGTTCCATTATAAAAGATCTGTTATGTTATAAAGAATATTTCAGGTTCAATTTCTGGGTTTTTAGGATTCAGTGCTTATTGCTAACTGGCTGGATTCTAATCTCTCTGTTGTTGTAATACTAGTAAATGACCACCAGGTGGTGCCCCCATCTGAAGGCTAGAGGTCTGGGGGATAGGGGTCTGGGGGTCTGGGGGTCTGGAGGTCTGGGGGTCTGGGGTCAGAGGTACTGCAGGGGACAGGTGAAGTCTTCTCATGAGAGCCATGCCTCCCATGGCAGGGAGCGGTACTGCAGGAGACAGGTGAAGTCTTCTCATGAGAGCCATGCCTCCCATGGCAGGGAGCAGTACTGCAGGGACAGGTGAAGTCTTCTCATGAGAGCCATGCCTCCCATGGCAGGGAGAGGTACTGCAGGGGACAGGTGAAGTCTTCTCATGAGAGCCATGCCTCCCATGGCCGGGAGCGGTACTGCAGGGGACAGGTGAAGTCTTCTCATGAGAGCCATGCCTCCCATGGCAGGGGGCGGTACTGCAGGGGACAGGTGAAGTCTTCTCATGAGAGCCATGCCTCCCATGGCCGGGAGCGGTACTGCAGGGGACAGGTGAAGTCTTCTCATGAGAGCCATGCCTCCCATGGCAGGGGGCGGTACTGCAGGGGACAGGTGAAGTCTTCTCATGAGAGCCATGCCTACCACAGCCCACAGACAGAGAGGAGAAAAGCAGCCTGCACCTTGGCTGCCCCTCACAATGTCACATGATGCATAGATATTACTGTACTAGATGATTACTATGTAAAAATGAAGGAATGCATAGAAAGCGAAGTTCAGAACATGTACAGCGCCTTCTGAAGGTATTCAGACCCCTTCACTTTTTACACATTTTCTTGTGTTATAGAGTAAATTTGAAATGGATTCAATTTAAAGAATTTGCCATCAATCCACACACAATACCCCAGAATGACAAAGCGAAAACACGATTTTTGACATTTCAGTACATTTATTAAAAGTGAAATACAAAAATACCTCATGGACAGAAATATTCAGACTTTTTGCTTTGACAGTCTTAAAATTAGTTAAAATGCAAAAATGTCATCAACAAATCACTCAATAAGTTGAATTGAGTACATCTTAATGCAAGGATAATAATTCATGTCATTTCGGAATGAATATCTTTGTTTTTATAGGGTCTCTGATTTGCATAGGAATCAATTACACACTGTGTAGATTAGGATGTTCCGAAGACACTGTCCATGTTGTACTGACAGAGAAGGAGAGCTGTCTTCACATCCACTCCCTGCTATCTTACACACAGCAACATAATCCAGCATCACAACTCAAACACCCAATCTAACCAACTCTTATATACATACAGACACTCTCTCCTGTGTTATTCTCAGAGTTCATCATCAGTCTGATTTGATCATCTAATCATTCATCTGGATTGTTTCACTATCAGTTGCATTTCCTACTTCTGCTTTGTCAGTCTATTGCACTTTTTCACACATTTCACAATGAGCAAATAACCATCTGGTTCTCATCAACGGCTGTAGCCCTAAACACTACATACAGTGTGATCTCCCTGAGACTAGTTTCCACAGGGTCACTGAACAGCCATCGCTCCAAAGCCTAAACCCTGGGTAGAGGGGCTCAGTGAATGTGGAGTGGAATGTGTGCAGGAGGGTCCGTGTGTCAGAGGAGACCCTGTAGAAGGACAGAGTGCCGGCCGGCCAGTCCAGATACACTCCTACTCTGTGGGAGCCAGAGGAGGGGACAGGTATGACAGTCTTCTTATTATTGTGCCAGGCGGAGTAAATGTTACCAGAGCAGCTCAGACTCCAGGACTTGTCATTGTTTCCCAACACACAGTCAACATCCCATCCTCTCTTGCTGATTCCTTTATATGTCACTCCTATACCAGCCTCTCTCCCACTCCACTCTACCTCCCAGTAACGGCGCCCAGTCAGACCCTCTCTACACAGCACTTGGTCCCAGTAGTCAAATCTCTCTGGGTGATCAGGATACAGCTGCTTCTTTCTCCCCCGTGTCACCTTTCTGTTCTCCTCAGACAGAGAGAGGCGTCTGTCTGCTGTGTTTGGGTCCAGTGTGAGCTCACAGGCATCTGATTGAGAGGGCAAAAATAATCATCAAATCAATATAAATGAATAACTTACAATACTCACAATGTGATCTTGTTATGGCAACATTATTTTTTTCACAAAATATTAATGATTAATTGAAAATGTTTTAAAAGGGATACAACTAATTCACATTTGCTAATATTTTAGATTTACATATGAATACAATACTGGTGCTCTGTTTGAACTCTGCTGTACCCTGGTTCTTGAGTAATATCACAGTCCTATTCTCTACAGCGGTGGTGACTTACATTTGATCAGCCCAGGTTTGAGCCTGCACTCTCCACCATGGTCCACACTATATCAACCACAGAAGAACCCACAGAGGTTGGATGACACACTCACGATCATGTGGAAAATAGATACAGTGCATTAATCTCATTGATATGTCCAGCCACATATTCAGTCTTTACCTGAGTGTCTGTAGTTTACAGAGTGGATCTTTCTGTACAGCAGAGAGCAGAGACAGTCCTGAGTCTCCTGGGTGATTGTAGCTGAGGTCCAGCTCTCTCAGGTGGGAGGGCTTAGACCTCAGAGCTGAAGCCAGAGAAACACAGCCTTCCTCTGGGACTCCACAGCCTGACAACCTGGGGAAATAGTGTCACTCCATCTGATATCAAGAATCTGATTATTCCTCTCTAATGTACATGTGCAGCTTTAAATCCTCTTCATTTGGCAGTTGAAAGGCCACATGTGAATGAGGAATACAAATAAATACATGCAGCCAAACCATCACTGTGGTGTAAGAATTCAAGAGTGAGAGTTATAGTTGCTCTCAACAGGGGAGCAAGCAATATGTTAGATTGGTTAGTGAATTATTGTGGAGCCCCATCAGCTGATCTCAGGCCAGATTGGTGAGGAATTGTCGAAAGAAACGTTATTGAGAGAGTGAACCCCCCCCCCCCCCCTACCCCACCACACACACACACGCACACGCACACGCACACACACACACACACATTATATAGTAATTGATTGGAAGATAATGTACACTGTCTGTCTCAATCATTGAGCCTTTCTGTTCAAGTATGATTGATTCCATAGAATGATAATGTAACACACTTAGGAATGATGTGTCTGACAACAAGAATAGTCTGAGACCTCACCTCAGTGTCTGTAGTTGACAGTGTGGACTCCTCAGTCCAGCAGAGAGCACCTTCACCCCCCCGTCACCTAGATCATTATTACTGAGGTCCAGCTCTCTCAGGTGGCAGGAGTCTGAGCTGAGAGCTGAGGCCAACGCTTCACAGCATCTCACTGTGAGGTGACATCCATTCAGCCTGAATGAGGAATACAAATAAATACATGAAGCCAAACGATCATTGTGGTGCAAGAATTTATGAGTGAGAGTTATAGTTGCTCTCAACAGTGGACCAAGGATACATGTATTTGCTAGCTATTGGGTTAGTGCAGTATTATGTGAGCTGATCTAAGGCCAGGTGGGTCAGGAATTGAGGATGGAAACATATTCACTGGGTGCAGACAGAGCAGCCCCCCCTGCCACCACACGCACGCACGCACGCACACACACGCACACACGCGCACACACGCACACACGCACACACACACACACACACACACACACACACACATTATATCAGAATTGATTGGAAGATAATGTACATTGTCTGTCTCAATTATTGACCATTTCTGTGCAAGTATCATTGATTCCATACAATGATAATGTAACAGACACTCAGGAATGATGTGTCTGACAACAAGAACAGTCTGAGACCTCACCTCAGTGTCTGTAGTTGACAGTGTGGACTCCCCAGTCCAGCAGATCTCACGGTATTGCGTCGATAAAGATGTCTGGAACGCCGGAGCCGATGTCCAAAAGTTGTCGTCGGCTGTACGATATGGACGCTAAACTGTTTTTAGCGAGAATACTTGAAATAAACACGCAAATAGCCACTAATTCAGCGAGGCAGCGGGCTTCGCGATGTATGCGCGCCGCCATCTTGGTACACGCCCTCCCTGCGTGATTGGTGGATTTGGTAGCAGGCTAGGTTGAGTCGCTCAGACGCTGCCTTTTGATTGGTCGATTCGCACGTCCGTCTTCTTCGCCACACGTGTTGTCGGTATTGACAAACATTTCAGTGACATGCGCGCGATGCAGTGCTAATATTAGCATGTAGCCTACTTCACTGGATAAGAATACAACAATAGCATTTAGCATACTCCACCGGCTATGAATGCAACGTTAGCATGCAGCCTACTCCATTGGATAACCCTACTACGTTAACATGGAACATACTCCACTGGATATCAAAACCAAGATGGCGGCGCGCATGCGTCGCGCGCATGTCACTGTCACTGAAATGATTGCAACCTGATGTGGTGTGTGTGGGAGGGAGCTGAGAGGGATGTAGGGTGGAGCATTACTCTCTCTCACACACACACACACACACACACACACACACACACACACACACACACACACACACACACACACACACACACACACACACACACACACACACACACACACACGCACGCACGCACGCACGCACACACACACACACACACACCACTCCACCGACAGTTGCAGAGACACAGAACAAGGAAGTGTTCCCGCCTACAAGCACAAACACTTCTAGGAAAACAAAACTTACAATATCTCTGACACTCTGCTGTGGAATGTAGGGTGGAGCATTACTCTCACACACACACACACACACACCACATAAACGCACACACACACACCACTCCCCCGACAGTGACACAGACACAGAACAAGGAAGTGTTCCGCCCACAAGCACTTCTAGGAAAACAAAACTTACAGTATCTCTGACACTCTGCTGCTCAGTCTGGTCGTGTGTGCAGCAAAATGGCAGAGAGCATGGACTCTTCTAGCTGTCCGATCTGTCTGGATCTACTGAAGGATCCGGTGACTATTCCCTGTGGACACAACTACTGTATGGGCTGTATTAAGGGCTACTGGGATCAGGATGATCAGAAGGGGGTCTACAGCTGCCCCCAATGCAGACAGACCTTCATTCCAAGGCCTCTTTTACAGAAAAACACTCTGTTGGCTGAATTAGTGGAGAATCTGAAGAAGACAAGACTCCAAGCTGCTCCTCCTGCTCACTGTTATGCTGGACCTGGAGATGTGGCGTGTGATTTCTGTACTGGGAGAAAGCAGAAAGCCCTCAAGTCCTGTCTGGTGTGTCTGGCCTCTTACTGTGAGACTCACCTCCAGCCTCACTATGAATTTCCTGCCTTTAAGAAGCACAAGCTGGTCAACGCCTCCACACAACTGCAGGAGAAGATCTGCTCTCTTCATGATGAAGTGATGAAGATTTTCTGCCGTACCGACCAGCAGTGTATCTGTTATCTGTGTTCTTTAGATGAACATAAAGGCCATGACACAGTCTCAGCTGCAGCAGAAAGGACAGAGAAACAGGTAAGAAGAAGAGCTTCAGACTAGTATTACTCTGAGTATCACATACAGGACAACTATGAGTAATAAGTAAGAACCAGAGCTACTAGTTGGTGACTCTGTCTGTAAAACATCTAAAAGTAAATGTCACTGACTGATTGAATGATATTTCCAGAGATCCAAAGTCTCTTCCACATGACTGTGTTTGTGTAGGGAGAGGGTTAAGGTTGTTGATGTTCTTGTTTTACAATCTGGTTCTTATCAGACAAGTTTTAACAGGTACGATGACTCATAACAGTGTAACAGTGCTTCTCTCTCTTCTGGAGTCATAACAGTGTGTAGTATACAGCAACAGTGTGTGTGTGTCTACAGCGTCAGCTGGGGATGAGTCAGCAGGAAGTCCAGCAGAGAGTCCAGAAGAGAGAGAAGCAACTGAAGGAGACCAAACAGGCTGTGGAGTCTCTCACAGTGAGTGTGTGTGTGTGTGAGTGAGTGTGTGTGTGTGTGTGTGTGTGTGTGTGTGTGAGTGTGTGTGTGTTTTCTTTCTTTTCTTCTTTTTGCCCAGTCACTACCCCCCATCATCAGAGGACTTAAGTACTTTGTTTGTTTTATTCATTTTAATAGTTATTACAAATATATTCCATCTACTAGGTACCTATTTATGTTATTATTATTTATTCATTTATTTATTATTTTCCATGGTCATTGATGTCCATTATGGTTTATTTGGTGTTTTTCCTGTTGTACGTGTTAAGATATATCAACTCCATCCACACACACACTATTAGTAAATAGTATATTTGAATTTAATCTGATTATTTGCTGTAATATTTGATCTGATTGTTCTGGAGGATAACATTGAAATTGTAACCAGCTTTGTATGCCTTGTTTTAACAAGGGTGATACTTTGTACAGTATTTCATTTTCAACATATCAAAACTGAGATGTTGTGATCTGTATGAAGGCCAACAGGCCTTTTTTAAATTGATGGTGAGCTTCATTTAGTAATCTGCTACACAACCAGTTTGGTAAAGTATAGTATAGTTTTTGAATGATTGAAGCTTTTAGGGAGAGGTCCGTCCTTAAATAGACTGGGTCTTTATACTGACCAGTGATAGCGAGATCAGACCCTCTTGTTGTGTGTCAGATAGTTTGTTGTTTTTGGAGGAATTTCTCCTGCCAGTAATGGATGTTTCAGTATCTCAACAAAAGTTTCATATACTTCTACTGGTATGCCATCAAAACCAGGGCTATTTCCTGTCTGATAAGATTCAATTGCCTGTGTGTGTGTGTGTGTGTGTGTGTGTGTGTGTGTGTGTGTGTGTGTGTGTGTGTGTGTGTGTGTGTGTGTGTGTGTGTGTGTGTGTGTGTGTGTGTGTGTGTGTGTGTGTGTCCTTACAGCGCTCTGCACAGACAGCAGTGGAGGACAGTGAGAGGATCTTCACTGAGCTGATCCGCTCCATTGAGAGAAGGTTGTCTGAGGTGAAGCAGCTGATCAGAGCCCAGCAGGAGGCAGCAGTGAGTCAGGCTGAAGGACTGGTGGAGAAACTGGAGCAGGAGATAGCTGAGCTGAGGAGGAGAGACGCTGAGCTGGAGCAGCTTTCACACACAGAGGATCCCATCCATTTCATCCAGGTAACCACACTGACCCTCCATCTGCAGTACTGAAACAAGATTACTGTTCAGTTATTCATTCATCCTCTGTTCTCTCTCTCTCCTTCTCTTTCTCTCTCTGTCTCTGTTTCTCTCTCTCTCTGTCTCTCTCTGCCTCTCTCTCTGTCTCTCTCTCTCCAGAGTTATCAGTCTCTCTCCAGTCCCAGTGTATGTTCAGACTTCCCCAGCATCATTGAGGGTCCTCTTCAGTTGTTTGGAGGTGTGAGTGAGGCTGTGTCTGAGCTGAGAGACAAACTAGAGGACCTCCTTAAGGGAGAATGGCCCATCTCAACTACAGGTGGGTTAGGGTTAGGGTTAGGGTTAGGGTTAAGGTTAAACCTTAACCCTAACCCAACATCTCAACTACAGGTGGGTTACAAACTCTACCTGCTCAACTTTCATCACCTCAACTTCAGACCAGTTACAGTTGTGGTCAGAAGTTTACATGCACTTGTAAAGAACATGTATGTCATGGCAGTCTTGAGTTTCCAATCATTTCTACAACTCTTATTTTTCTGTGATGGATTGATTGGAGTACATACTTCTTTGACACAAAAAACATTCATGAAGTTTGGTTCTTTTATGAATTTATTATGGGTCTTCTGAAAATGTGACAAAATGTGCTGGGTCAAAAATATACATACAGCAATGCTAATATTTGATTAAATGTCCCTTGGCCATTTTCACCTCAATTAGACGCTTTTGGTAGCCATCCACAAGCTTCTGGCAAGCTTCTGGTTGAATCTTTGACCACTCCTCTTGACAGAATCGGTGCAGTTCAACTAAATTCAGCACATTCCACTCCATGTTCTCAATGGGGTTTAAGTCAGGACTTTGTGAAAGCCATTCTAAGACCTTAATTCTAGCCTGATTTCGCCATTCCTTTACCACGTTTTTTTGTGACTCAAGACTGCCATGTTCTTTACAAGAGTTCTCTAACCCCTAACCCCTAACCCTAACCCAAATACTAAACCGTCAATGAAAACATCCAACCAACAACAGACCCTAACCCTGACCCCTAACCCAAATACTAAACCCTCAATGAAAACATCCAACCAACAACAGACCTTAACCCCTAACCCTGACCCCTAACCCAATTACTAAACCATCAATGAAAACATCCAACCAACCACAGACCCTAACCCTGACCCCTAACCCAAATACTAAACCGTCAATGAAAACATCCAACCAACAACAGACCCTAACCCCTAACCCATACCCCAAACCCAAATACTAAACCGTCAATGAAAACATCCAACCAACAACAGACCCTAACCCCTAATCCTAACCCCAACCCCAACCCGTAACCCTAACCCTAACCCTACTGACGTGCGGCCGCGTTTTCAGGGGTTTCCAAAATGTTTTGATCAATATCTCCGTGATAATTCGGCGTATAAACATGGTTTAAATATCGGTAGACTCTCAGCTTTCGATTCTGCACTCCTGTGACATGCCCTCTCACTCACAGACGGAGCTATGAGCCTCAGAACAGCTTGGTACACACCCTCCCTGCGTAATTGGTGAATTTGGTAGCAGCCTTGCTTGAGTCGCTAAGACACTGCCTTTTACCGTCGGTGATTGGTCGATTTACACGTCCATCTTCTTCGCTACACGTGACGTCGGCATTGTCGGTATTGACAAACATTTCAGTGACAGTGACAGAGACAGAAAGCAGAGAAGATGTGTTTACAAGGATCCATTAGAAGTCCTTTTTTATATTCTGTCTAGTATTTTATTCATATTGTATACCATTTCTGTGTAGCTCAGGACTTCATAGATGAATTTCAAGCACCAAAACAATTCATCCACATGGGTAAAGGTCTGTTTTCACGTGGGATTTGAAACATTTCTGAAAAACGGATTCGAAATATTCAGGTTTAGGCCTACTTACCTCTTCACACAGTGCTTTTGGGGTAAACATCAAGATACAATCAAGAAAGCTGAGTTTGTACTGAAAATATTGATATGAAACACTTGGGTATTATTTTGTATGGAAGTGCCTTCAAATTGAGAAAGAAAAAATGTATGTAAAAATCAATAAAATACCCCTGGTCCCCAAAGGGTTAACCTGCAAAGTGAGGCCTTCTCTTTTCCCCCCATCAGAACAATGTGGGACCTGTCCATGTTTACAACCCTTGACTGATACATGTCTCTCTCTCTCTCCCTCCCTCTCTCCCTCCCTCCCTCCCTCCCTCTCTCTCTCCCTCCCTATCTACCTCTTCTCCCCATCCAATCTCTCTCTCTCTTTCCCTCTTTCTCTGTCTTTTTCTCTCTCTCCCTCCCTACCCCCCTCTCTCCCTCTACCTCCCACCCTCTCTCCCTACCTCTCACCCTCCTTCACTGGCTCTCTCCCTCCCTTTCCTCCCTCCCTCCCTCCTCTTGCTCTCCCTCCGTGCCTCTCTCTCCCTTCCTACCTCTCTCTGCTACTCTACCTACCTCTCTCCCTCCATCTCCCTCCCTCCCTCCTCTCCCTCCCTCCCTCCCTCTCTCTCCCTCCCTCCCTCCCTCCTCTCTCTATCCCTCCCTCCTCTCCCTCCCTCCTTTTCTCTCTCCCTCTTTCCCTCCCTCCCTCCTTCTCCCTATCTCCCCCTCCCTCCGTTTCTCCCTCCCTCTACCCCTACCTCCACTCTCTCCCCCTCCCTCCCTCTCCTCCCTTCCTCCCTCCCTTTCTCCCTCCCTCCCTCCCGCCTGTAGTGAATGGAGTGGATGTTTTCCTGCCACCAGAGCCCAGGACCAGAGCCCAGTTCTTCCAATGTGAGTGTGTTTCTCCTGAAGTAGCTGACAGTCACTCTCTCTCTTTATCTCTCCCTCCCTCCCTCTCTCCGTTCCTCCCTCCCTCCCTCCCTCCCTCCCTCCATTGATCCTCTCCACAAACCCTGAGACACAACTAGAGATCTCAGCCTACATATCTGACTCTCCCACCCTCTCTCTCTCTCCCTCTCTCTGCCCCTCTCTCTCTCTCCCTCTTTCTCTCCCTCTCTCTCTCTCTCCCTCCATCCCTCTCTCTTTTTATCTTCTTCTGTCCCCCTCTCTCTTCCTCCTTTCTCTCTCTCTCTCCCTCTCTCTTTCTTTCTCCTCTCTCTCTCTCTCTCTCCCTCTCTCTCTCTCCCTCCATCCCTCTCTCTCTTTCTCTTCCTCCGTCCCCTCTCTCTCTCTCTTTCTCCTCACTCTCTCTCTCTCTCCACTCTCTCTCTCTCCCTCCCTCCCTCTCTTTCTCTTCCTCCTCTCTCTCTCTTTCTCTCCCCTCTCTCTCTCCCTCTCTCTTTCTCTCCCCTCTCTCTCTCTCCCTCTCTCTCTCTCTCTTCCTCCGTCCCACTCTCTCCCCCCTCTCCTTTCTCCCCTCTCTCTCTCTCTCTCCCTCCCTCCCTCTCTTTCTCTTCCTCCTCTCTCTCTCTCTCTTTCTCTCCCCTCTCTCTCTCCCTCTCTCTTTCTCTCCCCTCTCTCTCTCTCCCTCTCTCTCTCTCTCTTCCTCTGTCCCACTCTCTCCCCCCTCTCCTCTCTCCCCTCTCTCTCTCTCTCTCTCTCTCTCTCTCTCTCTTTCTCTTTCTCTCTCCTCTCTCTCTCTCTCCCTCTCTCTTTCTCTCCCCTCTCTCTCTCTCCCTCTCTCTCTCTCTCTTCCTCCGTCCCACTCTCTCCCCCCTCTCCTCTCTCCCCTCTCTCTCTCTCTCTCTCCTCTCTCTCTCTCTCTCCCTCCATCCCTCTCTCTCTTCCTCTGTCCCACTCTCTCCCCCCTCTCCCCTCTCTCTCTCTCCTCTCTCTCTCTCTCTCCCTCCTTCCCTCTCTCTATTCCTCCGTCCCCCTCTCTGTTCCTTCTCTCTGTCTCTCCCTCTCTTTTTCTCTCTCCTCTCTCTCTCTCCCTCTCTCTCTCTCTCTGACTCTTCTCTCCTCTCTCTCCCACTCTCTCTCTCTCCCTCCCTCCCTCTCTCTTTCTGTTCCTCCTCTCTCTCTCTCTCTCTCCCTCTTTCTCTCTCCTCTCTCTCTCTCTCTCTCTCCATCCCTCTCTCTCTTTCTCTTCCTCTGTCCCCCTCTCTCCCCTCTCTCTCTCTCCCTCTCTCTCTTTCCCTCTCTCTCTTTCTCCGTCCCACTCTCTCTTCCTCCTCTCTCTCTCTCTCCCTCTCTCTCCTCTCTCTCTCTCCCTCTCTCTCTCTCCATCCCTCTCTCTCTTTCTCTTCCTCTGTCCCCCTCTCTCCCCTCTCTCTCTCTCACCCTCTCTTTCTCTCTTTCTCTCTTTCTCTTCCTCCGTCCCCCTCTCTCTTCCTCCTCTCTCTCTCCCTCTTTCTCCCTCCCTCTCTCTCCTCTCTCTCTCTCTTTCCATCCCTTTCTCTCTTTCTCTTCCTCTGTCCCCCTCTCTCTTCCTCCTCTTTCTCTCTCTCCTCTCTTTTTCTCTCTCTCTCTCTCCCCTCTCCTCTCTCTCTCTCTCTCTCCTCTCTCTCTCTCTCTCTCTCTCTCCCTCTCTCTTTTTCTCTTCCTCCCTCCCTTCCTCCCTCTGCTCTTCCCCCAGATGCCTGTGAGCTCACACTGGACCCAAACACAGCACACAGACGTCTCTCTCTGTCTGAGGAGAACAGAAAGGTGACACTGGGGAGAGAGGAGCAGCCGTATCCTGATCACCCAGAGAGATTTGACTACTGGTACCAGGTGCTGTGTAGAGAGGGTCTGACTGGGCGCCGTTACTGGGAGGTAGAGAGGAGTGGGAGAGAGGCTGGTATAGGAGTGACATATAAAGGAATCAGCAGGAGAGGTGTTGACTGTGGGTTGGGATACAATGACAAGTCCTGGAGTCTGTTCTGCTCTGGTAACAGTTACTCTGCCTCGCACAATAATAAGAAGACTGACATACCTGTCCCCTCCTCTGGCTCCCACAGAGTAGGAGTGTATCTGGACTGGCCGGCCGGCACTCTGTCCTTCTACAGCGTCTCCTCTGACACACGGACCCTCCTGCACACATTCCACTCCACATTCACTGAGCCCCTCTACCCAGGGTTTGGGGTTTGGATCGAGGGCTGTTCAGTGACCCTGTGTAAACTAGTCTCAGGGAGATCACACTGAACACCAAAGGCTCAAAGATGACGGATCATAACATGATGCAGTTGGATAGTGGTGTGTTTTCACTGAGATGTTGGATGTACAGATGTTCCCTCTCCCAGTGTGTAGGGTGTAGTGTATAATGTGTAGGGTGTAGTGTGGAGGGTGTACTGTATATATATATTATTAAATTAAATGCTTCTGATAGTGAAATAGACTGTAATTGAGTGACAAAAAACAGAAGCTTACATGTTTTTTAGTTTTTTTTATGGAAATGCAACTGACAGTGAAACAATCCAGATGAATGATTAGATGATCAAATCAGACTGATGATGAACTCTGAGAATAACACAGGAGAGAGTGTCTGTATGTATATAAGAGTTGGTTAGATTGGGTGTTTGAGTTGTGATGCTGGATTACGTTGCTGTGTGTAAGATAGTATGGTAAATTTCGATAGAAATAAAGATTCCTAATTCCACAAAGGAAAGGTAGAGAGAGAATTAAGAGCAGGATGGCCAGTGATTGATTTGTGAAGGGAGAGTAGTGGAGATGTTTATAATTATAATAGGAGGGGAAACCAGGCCGCGACGCGATGTAGGAGAAGAATGATATTGGTGATATAAGTGATTTGTATATGAGGGAGGTAACCTAGATTTGAAAGTATAAATGGCGGTCTGAAAGGACAACGAAAAAACCCCTTTGCAAACGTGTTTACTTTTATAACTTGTGAATAAAAGTCTCTGAATAAAGCATCAGCTCTAGTCTTTGGCATTTTTTATGTTCAAGTTGCAATCACAGTCAATCACACTGCTACTGTATGAACTAGCTACAGTCAATCACACTGCTACTGTATGAACTAACTAGAGTCCCAATGATACAATATGTGAACTAGCGACAGTAGCTAGTTCATACGGTGGCAGTGTGACTGACAGTTGTTAGAACTATCTACAATCATATGACTACTGTATGAACTAGTTACAGTCAAGCACACTGCTACTGTATGAACTATCTACAGTCAATCACACTGCGACTGTATGAATTAGCTACAGTCCCAATGCTACTATATCAACTAGCTACAGTCAATCACAATGATACTGTATGAACTAGCTACAGTCAATCACACTGCTACTCTATAAACTAGCTTCAGTCAATAACACCGCTACTGTATGAACTAGCTACAGTCAATCACACTGCTACTGTATGAACTAGCTACAGTCAATCACGCTGCTACTGTATGAATTAGCTACAGTCAATCATACTGCTACTGTATGAATTAGCTACAGTCCCAATGCTACTATATCAACTAACTACAGTCAATCACACTGCTACTGTATGAACTAGCTACAGTCAATCACACTGCTACTGTATGAAATAGCTACAGTCAATCACACTGCTACTGTATAAACTAGCTTCAGTCAATCACAATGCTACTGTATGAACTAGCTACAGTCAATCACACTGCTACTGTGTGAACTAGCTACAGTCAATCACACTGCTACTGTATAAACTAGCTTCAGTCAATCACACTGCTACTGTATGAACTAGCTACAGTCAATCACAATGCTACTGTATGAACTAGCTACAGTCAATCACACTGCTACTGTATGAACTAGCTACAGTCAATCACACTGCTACTGTATGAACTAGCTACAGTCAATCACACTGCTACTGTATGAACTAGCTACAGTCAATCACACTGCATCTGTATGAACTAGCTACAGTCAATCACACTGCTACTGTATAAACTAGCTACAGTCAATCACACTGCTACTGTATGAACTAGCTACAGTCAATCACACTGCTACTATATGAATTAGCTACAGTCCCAATGCTACTGTATGAACTAGCTACAGTCAATCACACTGCTACTGTATGAACTAGCTACAGTCAATCACACTGCTTCTGTATGAACTAGCTACAGTCAATCACACTGCTACTCTATAAACTAGCTTCAGTCAATAACACCGCTACTGTATGAACTAGCTACAGTCAATCACACTGCTACTGTATGAACTAGCTACAGTCAATCACGCTGCTACTGTATGAATTAGCTACAGTCAATCATACTGCTACTGTATGAATTAGCTACAGTCCCAATGCTACTATATCAACTAACTACAGTCAATCACACTGCTACTGTATGAACTAGCTACAGTCAATCACACTGCTACTGTATGAAATAGCTACAGTCAATCACACTGCTACTGTATAAACTAGCTTCAGTCAATCACAATGCTACTGTATGAACTAGCTACAGTCAATCACACTGCTACTGTGTGAACTAGCTACAGTCAATCACACTGCTACTGTATAAACTAGCTTCAGTCAATCACACTGCTACTGTATGAACTAGCTACAGTCAATCACAATGCTACTGTATGAACTAGCTACAGTCAATCACACTGCTACTGTATGAACTAGCTACAGTCAATCACACTGCATCTGTATGAACTAGCTACAGTCAATCACACTGCTTCTGTATGAACTAGCTACAATCAATCACACTGCTACTGTATGAAATAGCTACAGTCCCAATGCTACACTATATGAACTAGCTACAGTCAATCACACTGCTACTGTATGAACTAGCTATAGTCAACCACATTGCTACTGTATGAACTAGCTACATCAATCACACTTCATCTGTATGAACTAGCTAGTCAACCACACTGCTACTGTATCAACTAGCTACAGTCCCAATGATACACTATATTAACTAGCGACTGTAGCTATTTCATACAGTAGCAGTGTGACTGACTATCGCTAGAACTAGCTACAATTACATGACTGCTGTATGAACTAATTACAGTCAATCACACTGCTACTGTATGAACTAGCTACAGTCATTCACAATGCTACTGTATGAACTAGCTACAGTCATTCACAATGCTACTGTATGAACTAGCTACAGTCAATCACACTGCTAATGTATGAACTAGCTACAGTCAATCATAATGCTACTGTATGAACTAGCTACAGTCAATCACACTGCTACTGTATGAACTAGCTACAGTCAATCACACTGCTTCTGTATGAACTAGCTACAATCAATCACACTGCTACTGTATGAAATAGCTACAGTCCCAATGCTACACTATATGAACTAGCTACAGTCAATCACACTGCTACTGTATGAACTAGCTACAGTCAACCACATTGCTACTGTATGAACTAGCTACATCAATCACACTTCATCTGTAGGAACTAGCTACAGTCAATCACACTGCTACTGTATAAACTAGATACAGTCAATCACACTGCTACTGTATGAACTAGCTACAGTCAATCACACTGCTACTGTATGAAATAGCTACAGTCCCAATGCTACACTATATGAACTAGCTACAGTCAATCACAGTGCTACTGTATGAACTAGCTACATTCCCAATGCTGCACTATATGAACTAGCTACAGCCAATCACACTGCTACTGTATGAACTAGCTACATTCCCAATGCTGCACTATATGAACTAGCTACAGCCAATCACACTGCTACTGTATGAACTAGCTACAGTCAATCACACTGCTACTGTATGAACTAGCTACAGTCAACCACACTGCTACTGTATCAACTAGCTACAGTCCCAATGATACACTATATTAACTAGCGACTGTAGCTATTTCATACAGTAGCAATGTGACTGACTATCGCTAGAACTAGCTACAATTACATGACGACTGTATGAACTAGCTACAGTCAATCACACTGCTACTGTATGAACTAGCTACAATCATTCACAATGCTACTGTATGAACTAGCTACAGTCAATCACACTGCTACTGTATAAACTAGCTTCAGTCAATCACAATGCTACTGTATGAACTAGCTACAGTCAATCACACTGCTTCTGTATGAACTAGCTACAATCAATCACACTGCTACTGTATGAAATAGCTACAGTCCCAATGCTACACTATATGAACTAGCTACAGTCAATCACACTGCTACTGTATGAACTAGCTACATCAATCACACTTCATCTGTAGGAACTAGCTACAGTCAATCACACTGCTACTGTATAAACTAGATACAGTCAATCACACTGCTACTGTATGAACTAGCTTCAGTCAATCACAATGCTACTGCATGAACTAGCTACAGTCAATCACACTGCTACTGTATGAACTAGCTAGAGTCAATCACACTGCTCCTATATAAACTAGCTACAGTCAATCACACTGCTACTGTATGAACTAGCTACAGTCAATCACACTGCTACTGTATGAACTAGCTACAGTCCCAATGCTACTGAAGAACTAGCTACAATCAATCACACTGCTACTGTATGAACTAGCTACAGTCCCAATGATACACTATATGAACTAGCGACAGTAGCTAGCTCATACATTAGCAGTGTGACTATCTACAATGATATGACTACTGTATGAACTAGCTACAGTAAATCACACTGCTACTGTATGAACTAGCTACAGTCAATCACAATGCTACTGTATGAACTAGTTACAGTCAATCACACTGCTACTGTATGAACTAGCTACAGTCAATCACACTGCTACTGTATGAAATAGCTACAGTCCCAATGCTACACTATATGAACTAGCTACAGTAAATCACACTGCTACTGTATGAATTAGCTACAGTCCCAATGCTACTGTATGAACTAGCTACATTTAATGATACTGCTACTGTATGAACTAGCTACAGTCAATCACACTGCTACTGTATGAACTAGCTACAGTCAACCACTCTGCTACTGTATCAACTAGCTACAGTCCCAATGATACACTATATTAACTAGCGAATGTAGCTATTTCATACAGTAGCAGTGTGACTGACTATCGCTAGAACTAGCTACAATTACATGACTACTTCATGAACTAGATACAGTCAATCACACTGCTACTGTATAAACTAGCTACAGTCAATCACACTGCTACTGTATGAACTAGCTACAGTCAATCACACTGCTACTGTATGAACTAGTTATAGTCCCAATGCTAAACTATATGAACTAGCTACAGTCAATCACAATGCTACTGTATGAGCTAGCTACAGTCAATCACACTGCTACTGTATTAACTAGCTACAGTCAATCACACTGCTACTGTATGAACTAATACAGTCAATCACACTGCTACTGTATTAACTAGCTACAGTCCCAATGCTACTGTATGAACTAGCTACAGTCCCAATGATACACCATATGAACTAGCGACAGTAGCTAGTTCATACAGTAGCAGTGTGACTGACTGTTGCTAGAACTATCTACAATCACATGACTACTTCATGAACTAGCTACAGTCAATCACACTGCTACTGTATGAACTAGCTACAGTCAATCACACTGCTACTGTATGAACTAGCTACAGTCAATCACACTGTTACTGTACTAACTATCTACAGTCCCAATGCTACTGAATGAACTAGCTACAATCAATCACACTGCTACTGTATGAACTAGCTACAGTCCCATTGATACACTATATGAACTAGCGACAGTAGCTAGCTCATACATTAGCAATGTGACTGACTGTTGCTAGAACTATCTACAATGATATGACTACTGTATGAACTAGCTACAGTCAATCACACTGCTACTGTATGAACTAGCTACAGTCAATCACACTGCTACTGTATGAACTAGCTACGATCAATCACACTGCTACTGTATGAACTAGCTACAGTACCAATGATACACTACATTAACTAGCTACAGTCAATCACACTGCTACTTTATGAACTAGCTACTGTCCCAATGATACACTATATTAACTAGCTACAGTCAATCACACTGCTACTGTATGAACTAGCTACAGTACCAATGATACACTACATTAACTAGCTACAGTCAATCACACTGGTACTGTATGAACTAGCTATAGTCCCAATGCTACACTATATGAACTAGCTACAGTCAATCACAATGCTACTGTATGAGCTAGCTACAGTCAATCACACTGCTACTGTATTAACTAGCTACAGTCAATCACACTGCTACTGTATGAACTAGCTACAGTCAATCACACTGCTACTGTATTAACTAGCTATAGTCAATCACACTGCTACTGTGTGAACTAGCTACAGTCAATCACACTGCTACTGTATGAAATAGCTACAGTCCCAATGCTACACTATATGAACTAGCTACAGTCAATCACACTGCTACTGTATGAATTAGCTACAGTCAATCACACTGCTACTGTATGAACTAGCTACAGTCCCAATGATACACTATATTAACTAGCGACTGTAGCTATTTCATACAGTTGCAGTGTGACTGACTGTTGCTAGAACTATCTACAATCACGTGACTACTGTATGAACTAGCTACAGTCAATCACACTTCTACTGTATGAACTAGCTACAGTCATTCACAATGCTACTGTATGAACTAGCTACAGTCATTCACAATGCTACTGTATGAACTAGCTACAGTCAATCACACTGCTAATGTATGAACTAGCTACAGTCAATCATAATGCTACTGTATGAACTAGCTACAGTCAATCACACTGCTACTGTATGAACTAGCTACAGTCAATCACACTGCTTCTGTATGAACTAGCTACAATCAATCACACTGCTACTGTATGAAATAGCTACAGTCCCAATGCTACACTATATGAACTAGCTACAGTCAATCACACTGCTACTGTATGAACTAGCTACAGTCAACCACATTGCTACTGTATGAACTAGCTACATCAATCACACTTCATCTGTAGGAACTAGCTACAGTCAATCACACTGCTACTGTATAAACTAGATACAGTCAATCACACTGCTACTGTATGAACTAGCTACAGTCTATCACACTGCTACTGTATGAAATAGCTACAGTCCCAATGCTACACTATATGAACTAGCTACAGTCAATCACAGTGCTACTGTATGAACTAGCTACATTCCCAATGCTGCACTATATGAACTAGCTACAGCCAATCACACTGCTACTGTATGAACTAGCTACATTCCCAATGCTGCACTATATGAACTAGCTACAGTCAATCACACTGCTACTGTATGAACTAGCTACAGTCAACCACACTGCTACTGTATCAACTAGCTACAGTCCCAATGATACACTATATTAACTATCGACTGTAGCTATTTCATACAGTAGCAATGTGACTGACTATCGCTAGAACTAGCTACAATTACATGACGACTGTATGAACTAGCTACAGTCAATCACACTGCTACTGTATGAACTAGCTACAATAATTCACAATGCTACTGTATGAACTAGCTACAGTCAATCACACTGCTACTGTATAAACTAGCTTCAGTCAATCACAATGCTACTGTATGAACTAGCTACAGTCAATCACACTGCTTCTGTATGAACTAGCTACAATCAATCACACTGCTACTGTATGAAATAGCTACAGTCCCAATGCTACACTATATGAACTAGCTACAGTCAATCACACTGCTACTGTATGAACTAGCTACATCAATCACACTTCATCTGTAGGAACTAGCTACAGTCAATCACACTGCTACTGTATAAACTAGATACAGTCAATCACACTGCTACTGTATGAACTAGCTTCAGTCAATCACAATGCTACTGCATGAACTAGCTACAGTCAATCACACTGCTACTGTATGAACTAGCTAGAGTCAATCACACTGCTCCTATATAAACTAGCTACAGTCAATCACACTGCTACTGTATGAACTAGCTACAGTCAATCACACTGCTACTGTATGAACTAGCTACAGTCCCAATGCTACTGAAGAACTAGCTACAATCAATCACACTGCTACTGTATGAACTAGCTACAGTCCCAATGATACACTATATGAACTAGCGACAGTAGCTAGCTCATACATTAGCAGTGTGACTATCTACAATGATATGACTACTGTATGAACTAGCTACAGTAAATCACACTGCTACTGTATGAACTAGCTACAGTCAATCACAATGCTACTGTATGAACTAGTTACAGTCAATCACACTGCTACTGTATGAACTAGCTACAGTCAATCACACTGCTACTGTATGAAATAGCTACAGTCCCAATGCTACACTATATGAACTAGCTACAGTAAATCACACTGCTACTGTATGAATTAGCTACAGTCCCAATGCTACTGTATGAACTAGCTACATTTAATGATACTGCTACTGTATGAACTAGCTACAGTCAATCACACTGCTACTGTATGAACTAGCTACAGTCAACCACTCTGCTACTGTATCAACTAGCTACAGTCCCAATGATACACTATATTAACTAGCGAATGTAGCTATTTCATACAGTAGCAGTGTGACTGACTATCGCTAGAACTAGCTACAATTACATGACTACTTCATGAACTAGATACAGTCAATCACACTGCTACTGTATAAACTAGCTACAGTCAATCACACTGCTACTGTATGAACTAGCTACAGTCAATCACACTGCTACTGTATGAACTAGTTATAGTCCCAATGCTAAACTATATGAACTAGCTACAGTCAATCACAATGCTACTGTATGAGCTAGCTACAGTCAATCACACTGCTACTGTATTAACTAGCTACAGTCAATCACACTGCTACTGTATGAACTAATACAGTCAATCACACTGCTACTGTATTAACTAGCTACAGTCCCAATGCTACTGTATGAACTAGCTACAGTCCCAATGATACACCATATGAACTAGCGACAGTAGCTAGTTCATACAGTAGCAGTGTGACTGACTGTTGCTAGAACTATCTACAATCACATGACTACTTCATGAACTAGCTACAGTCAATCACACTGCTACTGTATGAACTAGCTACAGTCAATCACACTGCTACTGTATGAACTAGCTACAGTCAATCACACTGTTACTGTACTAACTATCTACAGTCCCAATGCTACTGAATGAACTAGCTACAATCAATCACACTGCTACTGTATGAACTAGCTACAGTCCCATTGATACACTATATGAACTAGCGACAGTAGCTAGCTCATACATTAGCAATGTGACTGACTGTTGCTAGAACTATCTACAATGATATGACTACTGTATGAACTAGCTACAGTCAATCACACTGCTACTGTATGAACTAGCTACAGTCAATCACACTGCTACTGTATGAACTAGCTACGATCAATCACACTGCTACTGTATGAACTAGCTACAGTACCAATGATACACTACATTAACTAGCTACAGTCAATCACACTGCTACTTTATGAACTAGCTACTGTCCCAATGATACACTATATTAACTAGCTACAGTCAATCACACTGCTACTGTATGAACTAGCTACAGTACCAATGATACACTACATTAACTAGCTACAGTCAATCACACTGGTACTGTATGAACTAGCTATAGTCCCAATGCTACACTATATGAACTAGCTACAGTCAATCACAATGCTACTGTATGAGCTAGCTACAGTCAATCACACTGCTACTGTATTAACTAGCTACAGTCAATCACACTCCTACTGTATGAACTAGCTACAGTCAATCACACTGCTACTGTATTAACTAGCTATAGTCAATCACACTGCTACTGTATGAACTAGCTACAGTCAATCACACTGCTACTGTATGAAATAGCTACAGTCCCAATGCTACACTATATGAACTAGCTACAGTCAATCACACTGCTACTGTATGAATTAGCTACAGTCAATCACACTGCTACTGTATGAACTAGCTACAGTCCCAATGATACACTATATTAACTAGCGACTGTAGCTATTTCATACAGTTGCAGTGTGACTGACTGTTGCTAGAACTATCTACAATCACGTGACTACTGTATGAACTAGCTACAGTCAATCACACTTCTACTGTATGAACTAGCTACAGTCAATCACACTGCTACTGTATGAACTAGCTACAGTCAATCACACTGCTACTGTATGAACTAGCTCCAGTCAATCACACTCCTACTGTATGAACTAGCTACAGTCCCAATGATACACTATATTAACTAGCTGCAGTCAATCACACTGCTACTGTATAAACAAGCTACAGTCAATCACACTGCTACTGTATAAACTAGCTACAGTCAATCGCACTGCTACTGTATGAAATAGCTACAGTCCCAATGCTACACTATATGAACTAGCTACAGTCAATCACACTGCTACTGTATGAATTAGCTACAGTCAATCACACTGCTACTGTATGAACTAGCTACAGTCATCCACACTGCTACTGTATCAACTAGCTACAGTCCCAATGATACACTATATTAACTAGCGACTGTAGCTATTTCATACAGTAGCAATGTGACTGACTATTGCTAGAACTAGCTACAATTACATGACTACTGTATGAACTAGCTACAGTCAATCACACTGCTACTGTATGAACTAGCTACAGTCATTCACAATGCTACTGTATGAACTAGCTACAGTCAATCACACTGCTACTGTATGAATTAGCTACAGCCCCAATGCTACTATATCAACTAAATACAGTCAATCACACTGCTACTGTATGAACTAGCTTCAGTCAATCACACTGCTACTGTATGAACTAGTTACAGTCAACCACACTGCTATTGTATGAACTAGCTACAGTCAATCACAATGCTACTGTATGAACTAGCTACAGTCCCAAAGATACACCATATGAACTAGCGACAGTAGCTAGTTCATACAGTAGCAGTGTGACTGACTGTTGCTAGAACTATCTACAATGATATGACTACTGTATGAACTAGCTACAGTCAATCACACTGCTACTGTATAAACTAGCTTCAGTCAATCACACTGCTACTGTATGAACTACCTACAGTCAATCACACTGCTACAGTATAAACTAGCTACATTCCCAATGCTACTGTATGAACTAGCTACAGTCCCAATGCTACTGAATGAACTAGCTACAATCAATCACACTGCTACTGTATGAACTAGCTACAGTCCCAATGATACACTATATGAACTAGCGACAGTAGCTAGCTCATACATTAGCAGTGTGACTATCTACAATGATATGACTACTGTATGAACTAGCTACAGTAAATCACACTGCTACTGTATGAACTAGCTACAGTCAATCACAATGCTACTGTATGAACTAGTTACAGTCAATCACACTGCTACTGTATGAACTAGCTACAGTCAATCACACTGCTACTGTATGAAATAGCTACAGTCCCAATGCTACACTATATGAACTAGCTACAGTAAATCACACTGCTACTGTATGAATTAGCTACAGTCCCAATGCTACTGTATGAACTAGCTACATTTAATGACACTGCTACTGTATGAACTAGCTACAGTCAATCACACTGCTACTGTATGAACTAGCTACAGTCAACCACTCTGCTACTGTATCAACTAGCTACAGTCCCAATGATACACTATATTAACTAGCGAATGTAGCTATTTCATACAGTAGCAGTGTGACTGACTATCGCTAGAACTAGCTACAATTACATGACTACTTCATGAACTAGATACAGTCAATCACACTGCTACTGTATAAACTAGCTACAGTCAATCACACTGCTACTGTATGAACTAGCTACAGTCAATCACACTGCTACTGTATGAACTAGTTATAGTCCCAATGCTAAACTATATGAACTAGCTACAGTCAATCACAATGCTACTGTATGAGCTAGCTACAGTCAATCACACTGCTACTGTATTAACTAGCTACAGTCCCAATGCTACTGTATGAACTAGCTACAGTCCCAATGATACACCATATGAACTAGCGACAGTAGCTAGTTCATACAGTAGCAGTGTGACTGACTGTTGCTAGAACTATCTACAATCACATGACTACTTCATGAACTAGCTACAGTCAATCACACTGCTACTGTATGAACTAGCTACAGTCAATCACACTGCTACTGTATGAACTAGCTACAGTCAATCACACTGTTACTGTACTAACTATCTACAGTCCCAATGCTACTGAATGAACTAGCTACAATCAATCACACTGCTACTGTATTAACTAGCTACAGTCAATCACACTGCTACTGTATGAACTAATACAGTCAATCACACTGCTACTGTATTAACTAGCTACAGTCCCAATGCTACTGTATGAACTAGCTACAGTCCCAATGATACACCATATGAACTAGCGACAGTAGCTAGTTCATACAGTAGCAGTGTGACTGACTGTTGCTAGAACTATCTACAATCACATGACTACTTCATGAACTAGCTACAGTCAATCACACTGCTACTGTATGAACTAGCTACAGTCAATCACACTGCTACTGTATGAACTAGCTACAGTCAATCACACTGTTACTGTATGAACTATCTACAGTCCCAATGCTACTGAATGAACTAGCTACAATCAATCACACTGCTACTGTATGAACTAGCTACAGTCCCATTGATACACTATATGAACTAGCGACAGTAGCTAGCTCATACATTAGCAATGTGACTGACTGTTGCTAGAACTATCTACAATGATATGACTACTGTATGAACTAGCTACAGTCAATCACACTGCTACTGTATGAACTAGCTACAGTCAATCACACTGCTACTGTATGAACTAGCTACGATCAATCACACTGCTACTGTATGAACTAGCTACAGTACCAATGATACACTACATTAACTAGCTACAGTCAATCACACTGCTACTTTATGAACTAGCTACTGTCCCAATGATACACTATATTAACTAGCTACAGTCAATCACACTGCTACTGTATGAACTAGCTACAGTACCAATGATACACTACATTAACTAGCTACAGTCAATCACACTGGTACTGTATGAACTAGCTATAGTCCCAATGCTACACTATATGAACTAGCTACAGTCAATCACAATGCTACTGTATGAGCTAGCTACAGTCAATCACACTGCTACTGTATTAACTAGCTACAGTCAATCACACTGCTACTGTATGAACTAGCTACAGTCAATCACACTGCTACTGTATTAACTAGCTATAGTCAATCACACTGCTACTGTATGAACTAGCTACAGTCAATCACACTGCTACTGTATGAAATAGCTACAGTCCCAATGCTACACTATATGAACTAGCTACAGTCAATCACACTGCTACTGTATGAATTAGCTACAGTCAATCACACTGCTACTGTATGAACTAGCTACAGTCCCAATGATACACTATATTAACTAGCGACTGTAGCTATTTCATACAGTTGCAGTGTGACTGACTGTTGCTAGAACTATCTACAATCACGTGACTACTGTATGAACTAGCTACAGTCAATCACACTTCTACTGTATGAACTAGCTACAGTCAATCACACTGCTACTGTATGAACTAGCTACAGTCAATCACACTGCTACTGTATGAACTAGCTCCAGTCAATCACACTCCTACTGTATGAACTAGCTACAGTCCCAATGATACACTATATTAACTAGCTGCAGTCAATCACACTGCTACTGTATAAACAAGCTACAGTCAATCACACTGCTACTGTATAAACTAGCTACAGTCAATCGCACTGCTACTGTATGAAATAGCTACAGTCCCAATGCTACACTATATGAACTAGCTACAGTCAATCACACTGCTACTGTATGAATTAGCTACAGTCAATCACACTGCTACTGTATGAACTAGCTACAGTCAACCACACTGCTACTGTATCAACTAGCTACAGTCCCAATGATACACTATATTAACTAGCGACTGTAGCTATTTCATACAGTAGCAATGTGACTGACTATTGCTAGAACTAGCTACAATTACATGACTACTGTATGAACTAGCTACAGTCAATCACACTGCTACTGTATGAACTAGCTACAGTCATTCACAATGCTACTGTATGAACTAGCTACAGTCAATCACACTGCTACTGTATGAATTAGCTACAGCCCCAATGCTACTATATCAACTAAATACAGTCAATCACACTGCTACTGTATGAACTAGCTTCAGTCAATCACACTGCTACTGTATGAACTAGTTACAGTCAACCACACTGCTATTGTATGAACTAGCTACAGTCAATCACAATGCTACTGTATGAACTAGCTACAGTCCCAAAGATACACCATATGAACTAGCGACAGTAGCTAGTTCATACAGTAGCAGTGTAACTGACTGTTGCTAGAACTATCTACAATGATATGACTACTGTATGAACTAGCTACAGTCAATCACACTGCTACTGAATGAACTAGCTACAATCAATCACACTGCTACTGTATGAACTAGCTACAGTCCCATTGATACACTATATGAACTAGCGACAGTAGCTAGCTCATACATTAGCAATGTGACTGACTGTTGCTAGAACTATCTACAATGATATGACTACTGTATGAACTAGCTACAGTCAATCACACTGCTACTGTATGAACTAGCTACAGTCAATCACACTGCTACTGTATGAACTAGCTACGATCAATCACACTGCTACTGTATGAACTAGCTACAGTACCAATGATACACTACATTAACTAGCTACAGTCAATCACACTGCTACTTTATGAACTAGCTACTGTCCCAATGATACACTATATTAACTAGCTACAGTCAATCACACTGCTACTGTATGAACTAGCTACAGTACCAATGATACACTACATTAACTAGCTACAGTCAATCACACTGGTACTGTATGAACTAGCTATAGTCCCAATGCTACACTATATGAACTAGCTACAGTCAATCACAATGCTACTGTATGAGCTAGCTACAGTCAATCACACTGCTACTGTATTAACTAGCTACAGTCAATCACACTGCTACTGTATGAACTAGCTACAGTCAATCACACTGCTACTGTATTAACTAGCTATAGTCAATCACACTGCTACTGTATGAACTAGCTACAGTCAATCACACTGCTACTGTATGAAATAGCTACAGTCCCAATGCTACACTATATGAACTAGCTACAGTCAATCACACTGCTACTGTATGAATTAGCTACAGTCAATCACACTGCTACTGTATGAACTAGCTACAGTCCCAATGATACACTATATTAACTAGCGACTGTAGCTATTTCATACAGTTGCAGTGTGACTGACTGTTGCTAGAACTATCTACAATCACGTGACTACTGTATGAACTAGCTACAGTCAATCACACTTCTACTGTATGAACTAGCTACAGTCAATCACACTGCTACTGTATGAACTAGCTACAGTCAATCACACTGCTACTGTATGAACTAGCTCCAGTCAATCACACTCCTACTGTATGAACTAGCTACAGTCCCAATGATACACTATATTAACTAGCTGCAGTCAATCACACTGCTACTGTATAAACAAGCTACAGTCAATCACACTGCTACTGTATAAACTAGCTACAGTCAATCGCACTGCTACTGTATGAAATAGCTACAGTCCCAATGCTACACTATATGAACTAGCTACAGTCAATCACACTGCTACTGTATGAATTAGCTACAGTCAATCACACTGCTACTGTATGAACTAGCTACAGTCAACCACACTGCTACTGTATCAACTAGCTACAGTCCCAATGATACACTATATTAACTAGCGACTGTAGCTATTTCATACAGTAGCAATGTGACTGACTATTGCTAGAACTAGCTACAATTACATGACTACTGTATGAACTAGCTACAGTCAATCACACTGCTACTGTATGAACTAGCTACAGTCATTCACAATGCTACTGTATGAACTAGCTACAGTCAATCACACTGCTACTGTATGAATTAGCTACAGCCCCAATGCTACTATATCAACTAAATACAGTCAATCACACTGCTACTGTATGAACTAGCTTCAGTCAATCACACTGCTACTGTATGAACTAGTTACAGTCAACCACACTGCTATTGTATGAACTAGCTACAGTCAATCACAATGCTACTGTATGAACTAGCTACAGTCCCAAAGATACACCATATGAACTAGCGACAGTAGCTAGTTCATACAGTAGCAGTGTAACTGACTGTTGCTAGAACTATCTACAATGATATGACTACTGTATGAACTAGCTACAGTCAATCACACTGCTACAGTATAAACTAGCTACATTCCCAATGCTACTGTATGAACTAGCTACAGTCAATCACACTGCTACTGTATGAACTAGATACAGTCCCAATGATACACTATATTAACTAGCGACAGTAGCTAGTTCATACAGTTGCAGTGTGACTGACTGTTGCTAGAACTATCTACAATCACGTGACTACTGTATGAACTAGCTACAGTCAATCACACTTCTACTGTATGAACTAGCTACAGTCAATCACACTGCTACTGTATGAACTAGCTCCAGTCAATCACACTCCTACTGTATGAACTAGCTACAGTCCCAATGATACACTATATTAACTAGCTGCAGTCAATCACACTGCTACTGTATGAACTAGCTACAGTCAATCACACTGCTACTGTATGAAATAGCTACAGTCCCAATGCTACACTATATGAACTAGCTACAGTCAATCACACTGCTACTGTATGAACTAGCTACAGTCAACCACACTGCTACTGTATCAACTAGCTACAGTCCCAATGATACACTATATTAACTAGCGACTGTAGCTATTTCATACAGTAGCAATGTGACTGACTATCGCTAGAACTAGCTACAATTACATGACGACTGTATGAACTAGCTACAGTCAATCACACTGCTACTGTATGAACTAGCTACAATCATTCACAATGCTACTGTATGAACTAGCTACAGTCAATCACACTGCTACTGTATAAACTAGCTTCAGTCAATCACAATGCTACTGTATGAACTAGCTACAGTCAATCACACTGCTTCTGTATGAACTAGCTACAATCAATCACACTGCTACTGTATGAAATAGCTACAGTCCCAATGCTACACTATATGAACTAGCTACAGTCAATCACACTGCTACTGTATGAACTAGCTACATCAATCACACTTCATCTGTAGGAACTAGCTACAGTCAATCACACTGCTACTGTATAAACTAGATACAGTCAATCACACTGCTACTGTATGAACTAGCTTCAGTCAATCACAATGCTACTGCATGAACTAGCTACAGTCAATCACACTGCTACTGTATGAACTAGCTAGAGTCAATCACACTGCTCCTATATAAACTAGCTACAGTCAATCACACTGCTACTGTATGAACTAGCTACAGTCAATCACACTGCTACTGTATGAACTAGCTACAGTCCCAATGCTACTGAATGAACTAGCTACAATCAATCACACTGCTACTGTATGAACTAGCTACAGTCCCAATGATACACTATATGAACTAGCGACAGTAGCTAGCTCATACATTAGCAGTGTGACTATCTACAATGATATGACTACTGTATGAACTAGCTACAGTAAATCACACTGCTACTGTATGAACTAGCTACAGTCAATCACAATGCTACTGTATGAACTAGTTACAGTCAATCACACTGCTACTGTATGAACTAGCTACAGTCAATCACACTGCTATTGTATGAAATAGCTACAGTCCCAATGCTACACTATATGAACTAGCTACAGTAAATCACACTGCTACTGTATGAATTAGCTACAGTCCCAATGCTACTGTATGAACTAGCTACATTTAATGACACTGCTACTGTATGAACTAGCTACAGTCAATCACACTGCTACTGTATGAACTAGCTACAGTCAACCACTCTGCTACTGTATCAACTAGCTACAGTCCCAATGATACACTATATTAACTAGCGAATGTAGCTATTTCATACAGTAGCAGTGTGACTGACTATCGCTAGAACTAGCTACAATTACATGACTACTTCATGAACTAGATACAGTCAATCACACTGCTACTGTATAAACTAGCTACAGTCAATCACACTGCTACTGTATGAACTAGCTACAGTCAATCACACTGCTACTGTATGAACTAGTTATAGTCCCAATGCTAAACTATATGAACTAGCTACAGTCAATCACAATGCTACTGTATGAGCTAGCTACAGTCAATCACACTGCTACTGTATTAACTAGCTACAGTCAATCACACTGCTACTGTATGAACTAATACAGTCAATCACACTGCTACTGTATTAACTAGCTACAGTCCCAATGCTACTGTATGAACTAGCTACAGTCCCAATGATACACCATATGAACTAGCGACAGTAGCTAGTTCATACAGTAGCAGTGTGACTGACTGTTGCTAGAACTATCTACAATCACATGACTACTTCATGAACTAGCTACAGTCAATCACACTGCTACTGTATGAACTAGCTACAGTCAATCACACTGCTACTGTATGAACTAGCTACAGTCAATCACACTGTTACTGTATGAACTATCTACAGTCCCAATGCTACTGAATGAACTAGCTACAATCAATCACACTGCTACTGTATGAACTAGCTACAGTCCCATTGATACACTATATGAACTAGCGACAGTAGCTAGCTCATACATTAGCAATGTGACTGACTGTTGCTAGAACTATCTACAATGATATGACTACTGTATGAACTAGCTACAGTCAATCACACTGCTACTGTATGAACTAGCTACAGTCAATCACACTGCTACTGTATGAACTAGCTACGATCAATCACACTGCTACTGTATGAACTAGCTACAGTACCAATGATACACTACATTAACTAGCTACAGTCAATCACACTGCTACTTTATGAACTAGCTACTGTCCCAATGATACACTATATTAACTAGCTACAGTCAATCACACTGCTACTGTATGAACTAGCTACAGTACCAATGATACACTACATTAACTAGCTACAGTCAATCACACTGGTACTGTATGAACTAGCTATAGTCCCAATGCTACACTATATGAACTAGCTACAGTCAATCACAATGCTACTGTATGAGCTAGCTACAGTCAATCACACTGCTACTGTATTAACTAGCTACAGTCAATCACACTGCTACTGTATGAACTAGCTACAGTCAATCACACTGCTACTGTATTAACTAGCTATAGTCAATCACACTGCTACTGTATGAACTAGCTACATTCAATCACACTGCTACTGTATGAAATAGCTACAGTCCCAATGCTACACTATATGAACTAGCTACAGTCAATCACACTGCTACTGTATGAATTAGCTACAGTCAATCACACTGCTACTGTATGAACTAGCTACAGTCCCAATGATACACTATATTAACTAGCGACTGTAGCTATTTCATACAGTTGCAGTGTGACTGACTGTTGCTAGAACTATCTACAATCACGTGACTACTGTATGAACTAGCTACAGTCAATCACACTTCTACTGTATGAACTAGCTACAGTCAATCACACTGCTACTGTATGAACTAGCTACAGTCAATCACACTGCTACTGTATGAACTAGCTCCAGTCAATCACACTCCTACTGTATGAACTAGCTACAGTCCCAATGATACACTATATTAACTAGCTGCAGTCAATCACACTGCTACTGTATAAACAAGCTACAGTCAATCACACTGCTACTGTATGAACTAGCTACAGTCAATCGCACTGCTACTGTATGAAATAGCTACAGTCCCAATGCTACACTATATGAACTAGCTACAGTCAATCACACTGCTACTGTATGAATTAGCTACAGTCAATCACACTGCTACTGTATGAACTAGCTACAGTCAACCACACTGCTACTGTATCAACTAGCTACAGTCCCAATGATACACTATATTAACTAGCGACTGTAGCTATTTCATACAGTAGCAATGTGACTGACTATTGCTAGAACTAGCTACAATTACATGACTACTGTATGAACTAGCTACAGTCAATCACACTGCTACTGTATGAACTAGCTACAGTCATTCACAATGCTACTGTATGAACTAGCTACAGTCAATCACACTGCTACTGTATGAATTAGCTACAGCCCCAATGCTACTATATCAACTAAATACAGTCAATCACACTGCTACTGTATGAACTAGCTTCAGTCAATCACACTGCTACTGTATGAACTAGTTACAGTCAACCACACTGCTATTGTATGAACTAGCTACAGTCAATCACAATGCTACTGTATGAACTAGCTACAGTCCCAAAGATACACCATATGAACTAGCGACAGTAGCTAGTTCATACAGTAGCAGTGTGACTGACTGTTGCTAGAGCTATCTACAATGATATGACTACTGTATGAACTAGCTACAGTCAATCACACTGCTACTGTATAAACTAGCTTCAGTCAATCACACTGCTACTGTATGAACTACCTACAGTCAATCACACTGCTACAGTATAAACTAGCTACATTCCCAATGCTACTGTATGAACTAGCTACAGTCAATCACACTGCTACTGTATGAACTAGATACAGTCCCAATGATACACTATATTAACTAGCGACAGTAGCTAGTTCATACAGTTGCAGTGTGACTGACTGTTGCTAGAACTATCTACAATCACGTGACTACTGTATGAACTAGCTACAGTCAATCACACTTCTACTGTATGAACTAGCTACAGTCAATCACACTGCTACTGTATGAACTAGCTACAGTCAATCACACTTCTACTGTATGAACTAGCTACAGTCAATCACACTGCTACTGTATGAACTAGCTCCAGTCAATCACACTCCTACTGTATGAACTAGCTACAGTCCCAATGATACACTATATTAACTAGCTGCAGTCAATCACACTGCTACTGTATGAACTAGCTACAGTCAATCACACTGCTACTGTATGAAATAGCTACAGTCCCAATGCTACACTATATGAACTAGCTACAGTCAATCACACTGCTACTGTATGAATTAGCTACAGTCAATCACACTGCTACTGTATGAACTAGCTACAGTCCCAATGATACACTATATTAACTAGCGACTGTAGCTATTTCATACAGTTGCAGTGTGACTGACTGTTGCTAGAACTATCTACAATCACGTGACTACTGTATGAACTAGCTACAGTCAATCACACTTCTACTGTATGAACTAGCTACAGTCAATCACACTGCTACTGTATGAACTAGCTACAGTCAATCACACTGCTACTGTATGAACTAGCTCCAGTCAATCACACTCCTACTGTATGAACTAGCTACAGTCCCAATGATACACTATATTAACTAGCTGCAGTCAATCACACTGCTACTGTATAAACAAGCTACAGTCAATCACACTGCTACTGTATAAACTAGCTACAGTCAATCGCAATGCTACTGTATGAAATAGCTACAGTCCCAATGCTACACTATATGAACTAGCTACAGTCAATCACACTGCTACTGTATGAACTAGCTACAGTCATTCACAATGCTACTGTATGAACTAGCTTCAGTCAATCACACTGCTACTGTATGAACTAGTTACAGTCAACCACACTGCTATTGTATGAACTAGCTACAGTCAATCACAATGCTACTGTATGAACTAGCTACAGTCCCAAAGATACACCATATGAACTAGCGACAGTAGCTAGTTCATACAGTAGCAGTGTGACTGACTGTTGTTAGAACTATCTACAATGATATGACTACTGTATGAACTAGCTACAGTCAATCACACTGCTACTGTATAAACTAGCTTCAGTCAATCACACTGCTACTGTATGAACTAGCTACAGTCAATCACACTGCTACAGTATGAACTAGCTACATTCCCAATGCTACTGTATGAACTAGCTACAGTCAATCACACTGCTACTGTATGAACTAGATACAGTCCCAATGATACACTATATTAACTAGCGACAGTAGCTAGTTCATACAGTTGCAGTGTGACTGACTGTTGCTAGAACTATCTACAATCACGTGACTACTGTATGAACTAGCTACAGTCAATCACACTTCTACTGTATGAACTAGCTACAGTCAATCACACTGCTACTGTATGAACTAGCTACAGTCAATCACACTTCTACTGTATGAACTAGCTACAGTCAATCACACTGCTACTGTATGAACTAGCTCCAGTCAATCACACTCCTACTGTATGAACTAGCTACAGTCCCAATGATACACTATATTAACTAGCTGCAGTCAATCACACTGCTACTGTATAAACTAGCTACAGTCAATCACACTGCTACTGTATAAACTAGCGAAAGTCAATCACACTGCTACTGTATAAACTAGCTACAGTCAATCGCACTGCTACTGTATAAACTAGCTACAGTCCCAATGATACACTATATTAACTAGCGACTTTAGCTATTTCATACAGTAGCAGTTTGACTGACTGTCGCTAGAACTATCTACAATCACATGACTACTGTATGAACTCGCTACGGTCAATCACACTGCTACTGTATGAACTCGCTACAGTCAATCACACTGCTACAGTATAAACTAGCTACATTCCCAATGCTACTGTATGAACTAGCTACAGTCAATCACACTGCTACTGTATGAACTAGATACAGTCCCAATGATACACTATATTAACTAGCGACAGTAGCTAGTTCATACAGTTGCAGTGTGACTGACTGTTGCTAGAACTATCTACAATCACACTTCTACTGTATGAACTAGCTACAGTCAATCACACTGCTACTGAATGAACTAGCTACAGTCAATCACACTGCTACTGTATGAACTAGCTACAGTCAATCACACTTCTACTGTATGAACTAGCTACAGTCAATCACACTGCTACTGTATGAACTAGCTCCAGTCAATCACACTCCTACTGTATGAACTAGCTACAGTCAATCACACTGCTACTGTATGAACTACCTACAGTCCCAATGATACACTATATTAACTAGCTGCAGTCAATCACACTGCTACTGTATGAACTAGCTACAGTCAATCACACTGCTACAGTATAAACTAGCTACATTCCCAATGCTACTGTATGAACTAGCTACAGTCAATCACACTGCTACTGTATGAACTACCTACAGTCCCAATGATACACTATATTAACTAGCGACTTTAGCTATTTCATACAGTAGCAGTTTTACTGACTGTCGCTAGAACTATCTACAATCACATGACTACTGTATGAACTCGCTACGGTCAATCACACTGCTACTGTATGAACTCGCTACAGTCAATCACACTGCTACTGTATGAACTCGCTACAGTCAATCACACTGCTACTGTATAAACTAGCTACAGTCAATCACACTGCTACTGTATGAACTAGCTACAGTCAATCACACTGCTACTGTATGAACTAGCTACAGTCAATCACACTTCTACTGTATGAACTAGCTACAATCAATCACAATGTTACTTTATAAATTAGCTACAGTCAATCACACTGCTACTGTATGAACTAGCTACAGTCAATCACACTGCTACTGTATGAACTAGCTACAGTCCCAATGATACACTATATTAACTAGCTACAGTCAATCACAATGTTACTATATGAACTAGCTACAGTCAATCACACTGCTACTGTATGAACTCACTACAGTCAATCACACTGCTACTGTATGAATTAGCTACAGCCCCAATGCTACTATATCAACTAAATACAGTCAATCACACTGCTACTGTATGAAGTAGCTTCAGTCAATCACACTGCTACTGTATAAACTAGCTACAGTCAATCACACTGCTACTGTATGAACTAGCTACAGTCAATCACACTGCTACTGTATGAACTCGCTACAGTCAATCACACTGCTACTGTATAAACTAGCTACATTCCCAATGATACACTATATTAACTAGCGATTTTAGCTATTTCATACAGTAGCAGTTTGACTGACTGTCGCTAGAACTATATACAATCACATGAATACTGTATGAACTCGCTACGGTCAATCACACTGCTACTGTATGAACTCGCTACAGTCAATCACACTGCTACTGTATAAACTAGCTACAGTCAATCACTCTGCTACTGTATGAACTAGCTACAGTCCCAATGCAACTGTATGAACTAGCTACAGTCAATCACAGTGCAACTGTATAAACTAGCTACAGTCAATGACACTGCAACTGTATAAACTAGCTACAGTCAATCACTCTGCTACTGTATGAACTAGCTACAGTCAATCACACTGCTACTGTATAAACTAGCTACAGTCAATCACACTGCTACTGTATGAACTAGCTACAGTCAATCACACTGCTACTGTATAAACTAGCTACAGTCAATCACACTGCTACTGTATGAACTAGCTACAGTCAATCACACTGCTATTGTCTTACGTGTCTCCAACATGTCTCACTTGTCTCGTACTTGTGTCACTTATTGTCTTGTCATTGCACTACTGCTTATTTGTATTATGTGTATTTTGTATGCTGCATTGTCATGGAATCAAGCCTAAGAATTGTACTCCCTGCACTTGTGTATGGGATGCAATAAACTTGAAACTTGTAACAGTAATGCCTTTTTTGTTGTAACTACCTGCTTGATAGTGAATATTTTAGATTACGGTCTCTAGCGGTTGTGAATGAACATTGTCAGCAACGACACACTGACTTATATTTGTGAGGTAGTTCAGGAACCACTGACAAGCGTTCTGATCCAAATCTATTAAAGACAGTCGACTCACTAACAGTGAATGATCCACTGGATCAAAAGCTTTTGATAGATCATTAAACAAGGCAGCACAATGCTGCTTTTTATCAAGGGCACAGACAATATCATTGATTATAAAGAATGTCGCTGAAATAGTCCTGTCTACTGGTCTAAAGCCTGATTGAAATGCTTAGTTTACACTTCACTACCCATAAGGCCTGCTGTAGTTTAGACTTCACTACCCATAAGGCCTGTTGTAGTTTAGACTTCACTACCCATAAGACCTGCTGTAGTTTAGACTTTACTACCCATAAGACCTGCTGTAGTTTAGACTTCACTACCCATAAGTCCTGTTGTAGTTTAGACTTCACTACCCATAAGGCCTGTCGTAGTTTAGACTTCACTCCCCATAAGGCCTGAAGTAGTTTAGACTTCACTACCCATAAGGCCTGCTGCAGTTTAGACTTCACTACCCATAAGGCCTGTTGTAGTTTAGACTTTACTACCCATAAGACCTGCTGTAGTTTAGACTTTACTACCCATAAGACCTGCTGTAGTTTAGACTTCACTACCCATAAGGCCTGTTGTAGTTTAGACTTCACTACCCATAAGGCCTGTCGTAGTTTAGACTTCACTCCCCATAAGGCCTGAAGTAGTTTAGACTTCACTACCCATAAGGCCTGTTGTAGTTTAGACTTCACTACCCATAAGGCCTGCTGTAGTTTAGACTTCACTACCCATAAGGCCTGTTGTAGTTTAGACTTTACTACCCATAAGACCTGCTGTAGTTTAGACTTTACTACCCATAAGACCTGCTGTAGTTTAGAATTCACTACCCATAAGGCCTGTTGTAGTTTAGACTTCACTACCCATATGGCCTGCTGTAGTTCAGACTTCACTACCCATAAGGCCTGCTGTAGTTTAGACTTCACTACCCATAAGGCCTGTTGTAGTTAAGACTTCACTACCCATAAGGCCTGTCGTAGTTTAGACTTCACTCCCCATAAGGCCTGAAGTAGTTTAGACTTCACTACCCATAAGGCCTGCTGTAGTTTAGACTTCACTACCCATAAGGCCTGCTGTAGTTTAGACTTCACTACCCATAAGGCCTGTTGTAGTTTAGACTTTACTACCCATAAGACCTGCTGTAGTTTAGACTTTACTACCCATAAGACCTGCTGTAGTTTAGACTTCACTACCCATAAGTTCTGTTGTAGTTCAGACTTCACTACCCATAAGGCCTGCTGTAGTTTAGACTTCACTACCCATAAGGCCTGTCGTAGTTGAGA
The DNA here is from genome assembly GCF_951799395.1 of Argentina silus. Taxonomy (NCBI): domain Eukaryota; kingdom Metazoa; phylum Chordata; class Actinopteri; order Argentiniformes; family Argentinidae; genus Argentina; species Argentina silus. The sequence goes on along the minus strand of NC_139654.1, from coordinate 1,424,234 downwards.
CTTCACTACCCATAAGCCCTGTCGTAGTTTAGACTTTACTACCCATAAGGCCTGTTGTAGTTTAGACTTCACTACCCATAAGGCCTGTCATAGTTTAGACTTCAATACCCATAAGGCCTGTTGTAGTTTAGACTTCACTACCCATGAGGCCTGTTGTAGTTTAGACTTCACTCCCCATAAGGCCTGTTGTAGTTTAGATTAGAGTCAACTTTATTGTCATTGTGCAGAGTACAAGTACAGAGACAACGAAATGTAGTTAGCAGAAAAGTGCAGTGTGAACAGTATATACAGGTAGTTCAGTATATGAGCAGTCTTGTAGTGCAGTATAGTATAAGTAGTGCAGTATAAGCAGTATATGAATTAGCAGGAACATTATAACCAGAATAAATAGAATGCAGTATGAACAGTGTAGCAGCATATGAGCTGTATGGGCAATGCAGTCTAGCAGTATATATGTATGAACAGTAACATTAGAGTAAATAGCAGAATAAACATGGAACGCCGTATGAACAGTATAAACAGGTAGAAAGAAAGAAAGAAAGAAAGTCTGTTTATTTGCCATGCAATCAATTCACATCAATTGTTGGAATGGGTCTTTTTGCACACACCCCCCCCGAGACAACACACACGCACTGCACACCCCCCCTCCGAGACAACACACGTGCACACCCCCCCAGGGAGAACAGAGCACTGGGCTCTGGGCACAGGGTCAGCCAAGTCAGCGCCCCTGGAGCAATTCGGGGTTAAGTGCCTTGCTCAAGGGCACAACGGCAGTGGTAGGGACCTGGATATGCTGCCAGCAACCCTCCAGTCACCAACTCACATCCAGATCCCTCCTGGAGCGGGGATCGAACCAGCAACCTTCCGATTGCTGGCCGGCCTCTTTAACCTCCAGGCTACCTGCCGCCCAGGTATGTACAGTACGTACAGTGTATTAACAGTAGTATTAAAAGAAAAACCTAAGGATATGTGCATTATGAACACGTCTTGTTCACATCGATGCACAAACCTCCACCTCTGGTCTGACCCGGAGTCCCCCCCCCCCCATTTGTCAATACCGACAACACGTGTAGCGAAGAAGACGGACGTGCGAATCGACCAATCAAAAGGCAGCGTCTGAGCGACTCAACCTAGCCTGCTACCAAATCCACCAATCACGCAGGGAGGGCGTGTACCAAGATGGCGGCGCGCATACATCGCGAAGCCCGCTGTCTCGCTGAATTAGTGGTTATTTGCGTGTTTATTTCAAGTATTCTCGCTAAAAACAGTTTAGCGTCCATATCGTACAGCCGACGACAACTTCTGGACATCGGCTCCGGCATTCCAGACATCTTTATCGACGCAATACCGTGAGATCTGCTGGACTGGGGAGTCCACACTGTCAACTACAGACACTGAGGTGAGGTCTGAGACTATTCTTGTTGTCAGACACATCATTCCTAAGTGTCTGTTACATTATCATTCTATGGAATCAATGATACTTGCACAGAAATGGTCAATAATTGAGACAGACAATGTACATTATCTTCCAATCAATTCTGATATAATGTGTGTGTGTGTGTGTGTGTGTGTGTGCGTGTGTGCGCGTGTGTGCGTGTGTGTGCGTGCGTGTGTGTGTGTGTGTGTGTGCGTGTGTGCGCGTGTGTGTGTGTGTGTGTGTGTGTGTGTGTGCGTGTGTGCGCGTGTGTGTGTGTGTGTGCGTGCGTGTGGTGGCAGGGGGGGCTGCTCTGTCTGCACCCAGTGAATATGTTTCCATCCTCAATTCCTGACCCACCTGGCCTTAGATCAGCTCACATAATACTGCACTAACCCAATAGCTAGCAAATACATTATACCAGACGTAGAAATCCAGTGACTACAAATGTATCCATGGTTGCTTGCTCCCCTGTTACATGAAGCCAAACGACAATGATCGTTTGGCTTCATGTATTTATTTGTATTCCTCATTCAGGCTGAATGGATGTGACCTCACAGAGAGATGCTGTGAAGCGTTGGCCTCAGCTCTCAGCTCAGACTCCTGCCACCTGAGAGAGCTGGACCTCAGTAATAATGATCTAGGTGACGGGGGGGTGAAGGTGCTCTCTGCTGGACTGGGGAGTCCACACTGTCAACTACAGACACTGAGGTGAGGTCTCAGACTATTCTTGTTGCCAGACACATCATTCCTAAGTGTCTGTTACATTATCATTCTATGGAATCAATGATACTTGCACAGAAAGGCTCAATAATTGAGACAGACAAAGGATATTATCTTCCAATCAATTACTATGTAATGTGTGTGTGTGTGTGTGTGTGTGTGTGTGTGTGTGTGTGTGTGTGTGTGTGTGTGTGTGTGTGTATGTGTGTGGTGGGAGGGGGGCTGCTCTGTCTTCAATATCTGAATATGTTTGTCTTCCTCAAATCCTGATCCACCTGGCCTTAGATCAGCTTATGAGACTGCATAATACTGCACTAACCCAATAGCTATCAAATACATGATACCAGACGTAGAAATCTAGTGACTACAAATGTATCCATGGTTAATTGCTCCCCTGTTGAGAGGAACTATAACTCTCACTCATAAATTCTTGTGCCACAGTGATCGTTTGGCTTCATGTATTTATTTGTTGTCAGACACATCAGTCCTAAGTGTGTTACATTGTCAATGATACTTGCACTGCAAATATCAATGACGGAGACAGAACATTTACATGATCTTCCAATCATTTCCTAAACTCTTCACTGTGACAACACTAGTCCTACCACTTTATTTGTATTCCACGTTTTTCATTTGTCAGCTCCCAGACCATCATCCCGTGCGTGCATTTATTTTACCATGATGAGCGGTCTTCATAATTTAAAAAAAATCGATGAAGGATACTGTCTTACCTTTCTTAGATAATATGTTTTTGAGAAACCATTTCAGAGGGACAGCAACACATTCACAGTTCAATAACAAGAGGCCGACCTTTAGGTCAGGATGGCCTTGCAGCTGACTCAGCACATCCCCACCAACAGATATGACCCAGGGGACAGATATTACCGCTGTCAACCTGACTGGCTGTCTTGATTCGTACCGTTACTACATAGAATCATAAACGAGTCCAATACTGATCATGAAGGAATCAATGAACAGTGTATGACTGAAAAAATATAATCATCATGACATGGTCATACTGATTAAAATAGATTGTTGTTTTGCTATATTGATTATAAGAATATCATAAATGACAGATGAGAAATCTGTCTCCCCTCACACTATCAAGGAGGGAGCATGGGAATAAGGCACACAATGCAACAATCATTTATTGTACAGCTTATAATTACATCATATTCAGCTCTATTTATCATTAAAGGCAGAATTTCAAAGAGTGTATGTGTGTGTGTGTGTGAAGGGGGGGGGGCACTCTCTGAATACCGTTACTCTCCTCAATTCCTGAACAATCTGGTCTTACATCAGCTAATGGGGCTGCACAATAATTCACTAACCCAATAACTAGCAAATCTACCACACTTAGAAAAACAATGACTACAAACCTGCCTGCGATTGGCTTGAATCATGAATTCTTATCATAACGCACCACAGTGATCGTTTGGCTGCATGTATTTATTTGTATTCCTCATTCAGGCTGAATGGATGTCACCTCACAGAGAGATGCTGTGAAGCGTTGGCCTCAGCTCTCAGCTCAGACTCCTGCCACCTGAGAGAGGTGGACCTCAGTAATAATGATCTAGGTGACGGGGGGGTGAAGCTGCTCTGTGCTGGACTGGGGAGTCCACACTGTCAACTACAGACACTGAGGTGAGGTCTGAGACTATTGTTGTTGTCAGACACATAATTCCTAAGTGTATGTTACATTATCATTCTATGGAATCAATGATACTTGCACTGAAAGGGTCAATAATTGAGACAGACAATGTACATTATCTTCCAATCAATTACTATAGTGTGTGTGTCTGTGTGTGTGTGTGTGTGTGTGTGTGTGTGTGTGTGTGAGGTGGGAGGGGGGGCTGCTCTGTCTGCACGCTCTGTGATCGTTTGTCTGCATGTATTTATTTGTATTCCTCATTCACATGTGGTCTTTCAACTGGCAAATGAAGAGGATTTAAAGCTGCACATGTACATTAGAGAGGAATAATCAGATTCTTGATATCAGATGGAGTGACACTATTTCCCCAGGTTGTCAGGCTGTGGAGTCCCAGAGGAAGGCTGTGTTTCTCTGGCTTCAGCTCTGAGGTCTAATCCCTCCCACCTGAGAGAGCTGGACCTCAGCTACAATCACCCAGGAGACTCAGGACTGGCGCTGCTCTCTGCTGTACAGAAAGATCCGCTCTGTAAACTACAGACACTCAGGTAAAGGCTGAATATGTGGCTGGACGTATCAATCAGATTAATGCACTGTATCTATTTTCCTCTTGATTGTGAGTGTGTCATTCAACCTCTGTGTGTTCTTCTGTGTTTGATATAGTGTGGACCATGTTGGAGAGTGCAGGCTCAAACCTGGGCTGATCAAATGTAAGTCACCATCGCTGTAGAGAATAGGACTGTGATATTACTCAAGAACCAGAGTACAGCAGAGTTCAAACAGAGCACCAGTATTGTATTCATCTGTAAATCTAAAATATTAGTAAATTAGTTGTATCCCTTGTAAAACATTTTAAATTAATAAGTAATATTTTATGAAAAAATGAATGTTGCCATAACAAGATCACATTGTGAATATTGGAATTTATTCAATTGTATTGATTTGAGGATTATTTTTGCCCTCTCAATCAGATGCCTGTGAGCTCACACTGGACCCAAACACAGCACACAGACTCCTCTCTCTGTCTGAGGAGAACAGAAAGGTGACATGGGGGAGAGAGGAGCAGCCGTATCCTGATCACCCAGAGAGATTTGAGCGCTATGCACAGATGCTGTGTCGAGAGGGTCTGACTGGGCGCCGTTACTGGGAGGTAGAGATGAGTGGGAGAGAGGCTGGTATAGGAGTGACATATAAAGGAATCAGCAGGAGAGGATGGGGTAATGACTGTAGGTTGGGATTCAATGACAAGTCTTGGAGTCTGTGGTGCTCTGATGACAGTTACTCCGCCTGGCACAATAATAAGAACACTGTCATACCTGTCTCCTCCTCTGGCTCCCACAGAGTAGGAGTGTATCTGGACTGGCCGGCCGGCACTCTGTCCTTCTACAGCGTCTCCTCTGACACACGGACCCTCCTGCACACATTCCACTCCACATTCACTGAGCCGCTCTACCCAGGGTTTGGGTTTTGGCTTAGGTATGACTCTTCAGTGACCCTGTGTAAACTAGTCTAAGGGAGATCACACTGAACACCAAAGGCTCAAAGATGACGGATCAGAACATGATGCAGTTGGATAGTGGTGTGTTTTCACTGAGATGTTGGATGTACAGATGTTCCCTCTCCCAGTGTGTAGGGTGTAGTGTATAGTGTGTAGGGTGTAGTGTGGAGGGTGTAGGGTGTACTGAAAATATATATTATTAAATTAAATGCTTCTGATAGTGAAATAGACTGTAATTGAGTGACAAAAAACAGAAGCTTACATGTTTTTTAGTTTTTTTTATGGAAATGCAACTGACAGTGAAACAATCCAGATGAATGATTAGATGATCAAATCAGACTGATGATGAACTCTGAGAATAACACAGGAGAGAGTGTCTGTATGTATATAAGAGTTGGTTAGATTGGGTGTTTGAGTTGTGATGCTGGATTACGTTGCTGTGTGTAAGATAGTATGGTAAATTTCGATAGAAATAAAGATTCCTAATTCCACAAAGGAAAGGCAGAGAGAGAATTAAGAGCAGGATGGCCAGTGATTGATTTGTGAAGGGAGAGTAGTGGAGATGTTTATAATTATAATAGGAGGGGAAACCAGGCCGCGAAGCGATGTAGGAGACAAATGATATTGGTGATATAAGTGATTTGTATATGAGCGAGGTAACCTAGATTTGAAAGTATAAATGGCGGTCTGAAAGGACAACGAAAAACCCCTTTGCAAACGTGTTTACTTTTATTACTTGTGAATAAAAGTCTCTGAATAAACCATCAGCTCTAGTTTTTGGCATTTTTTATGTTCAAGTTGAACTAGCAATCACAGTCAATCACACTGCTACTATATGAACTAGCTACAGTCAACCACACTGCTACTGTATGAACTAGCTACAGTCAATCACGCTGCTACTGTATGAACTAGCTACAGTCAATCATACTGCTACTGTATGAACTAGCTACAGTCAATCACACTGCTACTGTATGAACTAGCTACAGTCCCAATGCTACTATATCAACTAGCTACAGTCAATCACACTGCTACTGTATGAAATAGCTACAGTCAATCACACTGCAACTGTATAAACTAGCTTCAGTCAATCACAATGCTACTGTATGAACTAGCTACAGTCAATCACACTGCTACTATATGAATTAGCTACAGTCCCAATGCTACTGTATGAACTAGCTACAGTCAATCACACTGCTACTGTATGAACTAGCTACAGTCAATCACACTGCTACTGTATGAACTAGCTACATTCCCAATGCTACTGTATGAACTAGCTACAGTCAATCACACTGCTACTACATGAATTAGCTACAGTCCCAATGCTACTGTATGAACTAGCTACAGTCAATCACACTGCTACTGTATGAACTAGCTACAGTCAATCACACTGCTACTGTATGAAATAGCTACAGTCAATCACAATGCTACTGTATGAACTAGCTACAGTCAATCACACTGCTACTGTGTGAACTAGCTACAGTCAATCACACTGCTACTGTATGAACTAGCTACAGTCAATCACACTGCTACTGTATGAAATAGCTACAGTCAATCACACTGCTACTGTATAAACTAGCTTCAGTCAATCACAATGCTACTGTATGAACTAGCTACAGTCAATCACACTGCTACTGTATGAACTAGCTACAGTCAATCACACTGCTACTGTTTGAACTAGCTACATTCCCAATGCTACTGTATGAACTAGCTACAGTCAATCACACTGCTACTATATGAATTAGCTACAGTCCCAATGCTACTGTATGAACTAGCTACAGTCAATCACACTGCTACTGTATGAACTAGCTACAGTCAATCACACTGGTACTGTATGAACTAGCTACATTCCCAATGCTACTGTATGAACTAGCTACAGTCAATCACACTGCTACTGTATGAACTAGCTACAGTCAATCACACTGCTACTGTATGAAATAGCTACAGTCAATCACAATGCTACTGTATGAACTAGCTACAGTCAATCACACTGCTACTGTATGAACTAGCTACAGTCAATCACACTGCTACTGTATGAACTAGCTACATTCAATCACACTGCTACTGTATGAACTAGCTACAGTCAATCACACTGCTACTGTATCAACTAGCTACAGTCAACCACACTGCTACTGTATCAACTAGCTACAGTCCCAATGATACACTATATTAACTAGCGACTGTAGCTATTTCATACAGTAGCAATGTGACTGACTATCGCTAGAACTAGCTACAATTACATGACTACTGTATGAACTAGCTACAGTCAATCACACTGCTACTGTATGAACTAGCTACAATCATTCACAATGCTACTGTATGAACTAGCTACACTCAATCACACTGCTACTGTATAAACTAGCTTCAGTCAATCACAATGCTACTGTATGAACTAGCTACAGTCAATCACACTGCAACTGTACGAACTAGCTAAAGTCAATCACACTGCTAATGTATGAACTAGCTACAGTCAATCATAATGCTACAGTATGAACTAGCTACAGTCAATCACACTGCTACTGTATGAACTAGCTACAGTCAATCACACTGCTTCTGTATGAACTAGCTACAATCAATCACACTGCTACTGTATGAAATAGCTACAGTCCCAATGCTACACTATATGAACTAGCTACAGTCAATCACACTGCTACTGTATGAACTAGCTACAGTCAACCACATTGCTACTGTATGAACTAGCTACATCAATCACACTTCATCTGTAGGAACTAGCTACAGTCAATCACACTGCTACTGTATAAATTAGCTACAGTCAATCACACTGCTACTGTATGAAGTAGCTACAGTCAATCACACTGCTACTGTATGAACTAGCTACATTCCCAATGCTGCACTATATGAACTAGCTACAGCCAATCACACTGCTACTGTATGAACTAGCTACAGTCAATCGCACTGCTACTGTATGAACTAGCTACAGTCAACCACACTGCTACTGTATCAACTAGCTACAGTCCCAATGATACACTATATTAACTAGCGACTGTAGCTATTTCATACAGTAGCAGTGTGACTGACTATCGCTAGAACTAGCTACAATTACATGACTACTGTATGAACTAGCTACAGTCATTCACAATGCTACTGTATGAACTAGCTACAGTCAATCACACTGCTACTGCATGAACTAGCTACAGTCATTCACAATGCTACTGTATGAACTAGCTACAGTCAATCACACTGCTACTGTATAAACTAGCTTCAGTCAATCACACTGCTACTGTATGAACTAGATATAGTCAATCACACTGCTACTGTATGAACTAGCTACAATCAATCACACTGCTACTGTATGAAATAGCTACAGTCCCAATGCTACACTATATGAACTAGCTACAGTCAACCACATTGCTACTGTATCAACTAGCTACAGTCCCAATGATACACTATATTAACTGTAGGTATTTCATACAGTAGCAGTGTGACTGACTATCGCTAGAACTAGCTACAATTACATGACTACTATATGAACTAGCTACAGTCAATCACACTGCTACTGTATGAACTAGCTTCAGTCAATCACAATGCTACTGTATGAACTAGCTACAGTCAATCACACTGCTACTGTGTGAACTAGCTACGGTCAATCACACTGCTACTGTAAAAACTAGCTACAGTCAATCACACTGCTACTATATGAATTAGCTACAGTCCCAATGCTACTGTATGAACTTGCTACAGTCAATCACACTGCTACTGTATGAACTAGCTACAGTCAATCACACTGCTACTGTATGAACTAGCTACATTCCCAAAACTACTGTATGAACTATCTACAGTCAATCACACTGCTACTGTATGAACTGTCTACAGTCAATCACACTGCTACTGTTTAAACTAGCTTTAGTCAATCACACTGCTACTGTATGAACTAGCTACAGTCAATCACACTGCTACTGTATGAACTAGCTACAATCAATCACACTGCTACTGTATGAAATAGCTACAGTCCCAATGCTACACTATATGAACTAGCTACAGTCAATCACACTGCTACTGTATGAACTAGCTACATTCAATCACACTGCTACTGTATGAACTAGCTACATTCCCAATGCTACTGTATGAACTATCTACAGTCAATCACACTGCTACTGTATGAACTGTCTACAGTCAATCACACTGCTACTGTATGAACTAACTACAGTCAATCACACTGCTACTGTATGAATTAGCTACAGTCAATCACACTGCTACTGTATGAACTAACTACAGTCAATCACACTGCTACTGTATGAATTAGCTACAGTCAATCACACTGCTACTGTCTTACGTGTCTCCAACATGTCTCACTTGTCTCGTACTTGTGTCACTTATTGTCTTGTCATTGCACTACTGCTTATTTGTATTATGTGTACTTTGTATGCTGCATTGTCATGGAATCAAGCCTAAGAATTTTACTCCCTGCACTTGTGTTTGGGACGCAATAAACTTGAAACTTGTAACAGTAATGCCATTTTTGTTGTAACTACCTGCTTGATAGTGAATATTTTAGATTACGGTCTCTAGCGGTTGTGAATGAACATTGTCAGCAACGACACACTGACATATATTTGTGAGGTAGTTAAGGAACCACTGACAAGCATTCTGATCCAAATCTATTTAAGACAGTCGACTCACTAACAGTGAATGATCCACTGGATCAAAAGCTTTTGATAGATCATTAAACAAGGCAGCACAATGCTGCTTTTTATCAAGGTTACAGACAATATCATTGATTACAAAGAATGTCGCTGAAATAGTCCTGTCTCCTGGTCTAAAGCCTGATTGAAATGCTTAGTTTAGACTTCACTACCCATAAGGCCTGCTGTAGTTTAGACTTCACTACCCATAAGGCCTGTTGTAGTTTAGACTTCACTACCCATATGGCCTGCTGTAGTTCAGACTTCACTACCCATAAGGCCTGTTGTAGTTTAGACTTCACTACCCATAAGGCCTGTTGTAGTTTAGATTAGATTCAACTTTATTGTCATTGTGCAGAGTACAAGTACAGAGACAACGAAATGCAGTTAGCAGAAAAGTGCAGTGTGAGCAGTATATACAGGTAGTTCAGTATATGCGCAGTATAGTAGTACAGTGTAAGCAGTATATGAATAATTGTTGTTATTACAGTACATGATATTGGTTCCGCCCTATGCTGTTGTACCCGGACTGAGGGACCGCAGGTAAAACCTACAATGCTTGAATGTACAGATGCACGTCGTGGAATAAAGCCAGTAAAAGAAACCCTGCCCGTTCATTCCTAGTTAGGAATACAAATAAAATAATAAAACACAAACATAACAGTAGTGAGAGTCGATGTGGATGTTATCTTGAGCCGAACTCTCAGCCCACCTCGGCGATGTTTGCGCGCCGCCATCTTGGTACACGCCCTCCCTGCGTGATTGGTGGATTTGGTAGCAGGCTAGGTTGAGTCGCTCAGACGCTGCCTTTTGATTGGTCGATTCGCACGTCCGTCTTCTTCGCTACACGTGTTGTCGGTATTTACAATCATTTCAGTGACAGTGACATGCGCGCGACGCATGCGCGCCGCCATCTTGGTTTTGATATCCAGTGGAGTATGTTCCATGTTAACGTAGTAGGGTTATCCAATGGAGTAGGCTGCATGCTAACGTTGCATTCATAGCCGGTGGAGTATGCTAAATGCTATTGTTGTATTCTTATCCAGTGAAGTAGGCTACATGCTAATATTAGCACTGCATCGCGCGCATGTCACTGAAATGTTTGTCAATACCGACAACACGTGTGGCGAAGAAGACGGACGTGCGAATCGACCAATCAAAAGGCAGCGTCTGAGCGACTCAACCTAGCATGCTACCAAATCCACCAATCACGCAGGGAGGGCGTGTACCAAGATGGCGGCGCGCATACATCGCGAAGCCCGCTGAATTAGTGGTTATTTGCGTGTTTATTTCAAGTATTCTCGCTAAAAACAGTTTAGCGTCCATATCGTACAGCCGACGACAACTTCTGGACATCGGCTCCGGCATTCCAGACATCTTTTATCGACGCAATACCCTGAGATTAGAGCAAAACAGCGGGACCAGCTGACTCCGCTACACCGACCGGGATGGAAAACCCAGCCGAGGGAGCCGAGGTGGGCTGAGAGCTCGGCTCAAGATAACATCCACATCGACTCTCACTACCTCGTCTTTTCTCCTCACCGATGTTCCTTCCCTGGATGAGACAAGATGGATGAACTGCGGCTGCGGATCCCCCCCCCCCCCCCCCCCACACACACACACACACACACACACACACACACACACACACATGGATGACGGACTGCAACATGATGGTTCTCACGGAAACCTGGCCCAACAGCGAGGTGTGGTGGGAGGGGGGGCTGCTCTGTCTTCACTCTCTGAATATGTTTGCCCTCCTCAAATCCTGACCCACCTGGCCTTAGATCAGCTCATGGGACTCCACAATACTGCACTAACCCAATAGCAAGCAAATACATGATACCAGACGTAGGAATCCAGTCACGACAAATGCATCCATGGTTGCTTGCTCCCCTGTTGAGAGCAACTATAACTCTCACTTATGCATTCTTATCATAATGCACCACAGTGATCTTTTGGCTGCATGTAGCTGCTCTCTGCTGGACTGGGGAGTCCACCCTGTCAACTACAGACACTGAGGTGAGATCTCAGACTATTCTTGTTGTCAGACACGTCATTACTAAGTGTCTGTTACATTATCAATGATACTCTTGTTGCTCTGCAAGGCTCAATGATTGAGACAGACAATGTCCATTATTTTCCAATCAATTCCTATATCATGGTTCTGTGTGTGTGTGTGTGTGTGTGTGTGTGTGTGTGTGTGTCTGTGTCTGTGTCTGTGTGTGTGTGTGTGTGTGTGTGTGGTTAGGTGTGGGGGCACTCTCTCAATAACCTTTCTTTCCTCAATTCCTCACCTATCTGGCCTGAGATCTGCTGATGGGGCTACACAACCCAATAGCAATCAAATATACCAGACTGAGAAATACATTGACTACAAACATGCCTGTGATTGGCTTGAATAATGAATTCTTATCATAATGCACCTCAGTGATCGTTTGGCAACATGTATTTATTTGTATTCCTCATTCAGGCTGAATGGATGTCACCTCACAGAGAGATGCTGTGAAGCGTTGGCCTCAGCTCTCAGCTCAGACTCCTGCCACCTGAGAGAGCTGGACTTCAGTAATAATGATCTAGGTGACGGGGGGGAGAAGCTGCTCTCTGCTGGACTGGGGAGTCCACACTGTCAACTACAGACACTGAGGTGAGGTCTGAGATCATTCCTGAGTGTCTGTTACATTATCATTCTATGGAATCAATGATACTTTCAGAAAAAGGCTCAATAATTGAGACAGACAAAGGACATTATCTTCCAATCAATTACTATATAGTGTGTGTGTGTGTGTGTGTGTGTGTGTGTGTGTGTGTGTGTGTGTGTGTGTGTGCGCGCGCGTGTGCGCAGTGGCAGAGGGGGCTGCTCTGTCTTCACTGTCTCAATAACTTTACTTTCCTCAAATCCAGACCCACCTGGCCTTAGATCAGCTCATGGGACTCCACAATACTGCACTAACCCAATAGCTAGCAAATACATCATACCAGACGTAGAAATCCAGTCACTACAAATGTATCCATGGTTGCTTGCTCCCCTGTTGAGAGCAACTATAACTCTCACTCATGAATTCTTGCACCACAGTGATCGTTTGGATGTATTTATTTGTATTCCTCATTCAGGCTGAATGGATGTCACCTCACAGAGAGATGCTGTGAAGCGTTGGCCTCAGCTCTCAGCTCAGACTCCTGCCACCTGAGAGAGCTGGACCTCAGTAATAATGATCTAGGTGACGGGGGGGTGAAGCTGCTCTCTGCTGGACTGGGGAGTCCACACTGTCAACTACAGACACTGAGGTGAGGTCTTTTGGGGTGCAGAAGCATGAGTATCTCGGGCCATTATAACACACTAGTTTGAATGTTCTTCACTTGAATACAATGTTTCTAGCCTTTCAACTGCTAAATGAAGAGGATTTAAAGCTGCACATGTACATTAGAGAGGAATAATCAGATTCTTGATATCAGATGGAGTGACACTATTTCCCCAGGTTGTCATTCTGTGGAGTCCCAGAGGAAGGCTGTGTTTCTCTGGCTTCAGCTCTGAGGTCTAATCCCTCCCACCTGAGAGAGCTGGACCTCAGCTACAATCACCCAGGAGACTCAGGACTGGCGCTGCTCTCTGCTGTACAGAAAGATCCACTCTGTAAACTACAGACACTCAGGTAAAGGCTGAATATGTGGCTGGACGTATCAATGAGATTAATGCACTGTATCTATTTTCCACATGATTGTGAGTGTGTCATTCAACCTCTGTGGGTTCTTCTGTGGTTGATATAGTGTGGACCATGGTGGAGAGTGCAGGCTCAAACCTGGGCTGATCAAATGTAAGTCACCAATGCTGTAGAGAATAGGACTGTGATATTAGATTAGATTAGATTAGATTAGATTCAACTTTATTGTCATTGTGCAGAGTACAAGTACAGAGACAACGAAATGCAGTTAGCGTCTAACCAGAAGTGCAAAATAGCAGAAAGTGCAATGAACAGTGTTTGCAGGTAGTGCAATATATGATCAGTAGTAGTGCAGTATAATATAGCAGTGCAGTATAGCAGTATATGAGTACAGTAGCATTATAGCAGAATAAATAGTTACAGTATGAACAGTGTAGCAGCATATGAGCTGTATGGGTAATGCAGTCTTGCAGTCTAGCAGTATATATGTATTAACAGTAGCATGAGGTAGATAGCAGAATAAATATAAATTTTACTCAAGAACCAGGGTACAGCAGAGTTCAAACAGAGCACCAGTATTTTATTCATATGTAAATCTAAAATATTAGTAAATGTGAATTAGTTGTATCCCTTGTAAAACATTTTAAATTAATAAGTAATATTTTGTGAAAAAAAGAATGTTACCATAACAAGTTATTCAATTGTATTGATTTGATGATTATTATTGTCCTCTCAATCAGATGCCTGTGAGCTCACACTGGACCCAAACACAGCAGACAGACGCCTCTCTCTGTCTGAGGAGAACAGAAAGGTGACACGGGGGAGAAAGAAGCAGCTGTATCCTGATCACCCAGAGAGATTTGACTACTGGGACCAAGTGCTGTGTAGAGAGGGTCTGACTGGGCGCCGTTACTGGGAGGTAGAGTGGAGTGGGAGAGAGGCTGGTATAGGAGTGACATATAAAGGAATCAGCAAGAGAGGATGGGATGTTGACTGTGTGTTGGGAAACAATGACAAGTCCTGGAGTCTGAGCTGCTTTGGTAACAGTTACTCCACCAGTCACAATAATAATAGCACTGTCATACCTGTCCCCTCCTCTGGCTCCCACAGAGTAGGAGTGTATCTGGACTGGCCGGCCGGCACTCTGTCCTTCTACAGGGTCTCCTCTGACACACGGACCCTCCTGCACACATTCCACTCCACATTCACTGAGCCCCTCTACCCAGGGTTTAGGCTTTGGAGCGATGGCTGTTCAGTGACCCTGTGGAAACTAGTCTCAGGGAGATCACACTGTATGTAGTGTTTAGGGCTACAGCCGTTGATGAGAACCAGATGGTTATTTGCTCATTGTGAAATGTGTGAAAAAGTGCAATAGACTGACAAAGCAGAAGTAGGAAATGCAACTGATAGTGAAACAATCCAGATGAATGATTAGATGATCAAATCAGACTGATGATGCACTCTGAGAATAACACAGGAGAGAGTGCCTGTATGTATATAAGAGTTGGTTAGATTGGGTGTTTGAGTTGTGATGCTGGATCACGTTGCTGTGTGTAAGATAGCAGGGAGTGGATGTGAAGACAGCTCTCCTTCTCTGTCAGTACAACATGGACATGTTCTGTAATTCACTTTCCATTGATTCCTTCACCTGTCTATCTATCCAACGTACATGTTGTTCCTTCTCCTGTGTGTGTGTGTGTGTGTGTGTGTGTGTGTGTGTGTGTGTGTGTGTGTGTGTGTGTGTGGTCAGAGAGGATGAGGGGAGACACATTTAACTGTGTAATTGTATTGATCATTTCCTGTACTTGTAACATTCAAGCCTCTGTTGTTTTATATTGATTGTTACATTCCTTTACAGTTCAGTCTTCTTCTAGTTGGTACTGTCGGCCATCATGCTTTATGTTAACATGTATAGTTTATTTCCCTCTTCTATTCTCCCATGGACCAACCACAACTCACAAACCTCATTTCCCCCAAGTGCCTCTGTGTTTTGGTAGTAATGACAGTAACTCTCACCTTCTGCCTCCTCCTTCTCATTCTGATGAAGGCAGCACTAGTCTACTAGCCTGAACTAACCCTGGAGTCAAGTTCCTTCATTTACTACAATGATGATGATGATGATGATGATGATGTCCATATAAACAAAGTGTTTGTGAAACAAAGAGCCGTCTGACCTCATGTTGACTCTCCACATGTCAGAGAGGCATGTCTTGTTTGCATGTACACCAGAAATAATACACAATATACCATAATGGACTGGAAATGCCGTGTGAAAAGATAGAATCATGTGTAAATAAATAAAATAACCTGGAAGATAAAATTGATCACGTTTATTTATTTTTGCCATCAATCCTCACACAATACCCCTGTAAAGATGTCCATTGTACACAGAGGCAGACGCAGTGGTGAGGGAAAGGTCCTGTTTATTTATCAAGTTCCTAATTTTCAGCCCTCCAAAACCAAACACTCGGCGACTTTCCAGTCGCCGTCCTTTCTCTCGAACGCAGAGACACACACATCTTAAACCATCTAGTCAACGAGGCTTCATTTGCAACAGGTGTGCAACGGA
Organism: Argentina silus; assembly: GCF_951799395.1. NCBI lineage: Eukaryota > Metazoa > Chordata > Actinopteri > Argentiniformes > Argentinidae > Argentina > Argentina silus. Next base: position 1,408,080 of record NC_139654.1, on the reverse strand, counting down.
GCCTCGCTGACGTAACCCTGGCCACGGTCCTGTAGCTCCCTCTACAGGCCGAACGCTGCATGTCCCCCCACAACCCCATAATGACAAAGGGAAAACAAGTTTTTAAACATTTTGAAATACAGAAATATCTCATGTACAGAATCATTCAGACCCTTTGCTATGAGACTTTGCTAAAATTTGCTAAAAAGCAAAAATGTCTTAAACAAGTCACTGAACAAGTTGAATTGAGTCTGAGTACAAGGATAGTTGTAACTATTATCCTTGATTTAAGATGGACTCAATTCAACTTGTTGAGTGACTTGTTGACAACATTTGTGCATTTGATAAAAGAAGAAAACAAGTTGTTTGGGTTTGTTTTTTCTCTGCTGAAGAAATGTGTGTTGGTTGTGAGTAGCTTGGTGGTGTAATGGTAGGAGACATACTACATGATAAATTATTTAGTGATCTTATCCATAACCACTGCTGTACACTGTTCTGGAAGGGCGGTGGGGGGGGCAATCCTTGAAATCCCCTCCCCCACTTTTTTTTTTTTAAACATCTTTTTATTGGTGAAAAGCACAATGAACACAGCGCCAGGTTTACATCACCATTTTTCTTTCCTTTTACATTTTCTTTTCCCCCGCCTACCCCACCACCCCTCCCAACCTCACGACAACAACAACAAAGACAACAACAAAATACATCACATTTAAAAGAAAAATAAGTCAATAAAATGTTTTAATAAAATAACAAAACGAATTAAAGCAAAACAAAAACTAGAAAACCTCTGGTTCAGCCTGTCAAAATATGGTCATGTGGCCAAGGAGCACATTGGGCAGGAGTCAGCCGCAGGCCAACACCATCATACAGAGACATAGGTACTCAGTCCGAAGGAAGAACAGGTAAGCCATTAAAGTAGGAGACAAAGGGTTGCCACTTTTTTAAGAATCGCTCGCCAGACCCTCCAAGTGTGAACTCGATATTTTCTAAATGCAAAAAAGACATCAAATCTGTCAGCCAAGCAGAGAATGAGGGGGGAGTAGGCGACTTCCAGGTCAGGAGTATTGGCTTGGCTAGCACCGATGCGAAAGCAATCATGTCAACCTTGTTGGAGTTGCAAGGGAGGGGTTCAGCAGACACACCGAAAATAGCCAGTAACGGGCAAGGTTGTCCACAATTTTTCAGCAATGTCGAGAATACACCAAAGATCGAAGACCAATATGTTTCAAGCTTTGGGCAAGACCAGAACATATGTGAGAGGTCTGCCTGTAGACTTCCACAATGATCACATTTGGGATCAGAGTCAGGGTAAATGTCATGTAGTCTGGATTTACTGAAATGAGCTCTATGCACCACCTTTAGCTGGATCAGACTAAGTTGAGCACAGGATGATGAAGAATTCACCATGTCCAATGCCACCTCCCACCAGTCCTCCGTCAGCTCCACACCCAGTTCCTCCTCCCATCGGGACTTTGACTTGGAGACTGTGTCAGCATTCAAAGACATGGTGTTTTGAAATACCAGATATAAACCGCCTCTGAGTAGGAGAGAGCTTAAAAAGGCTCTCCCATAAAGATTCTTGGGGGGGCTGGTATAAAGGCAGAGTGGGAGATAGCACCTGAGCCAACCCCTAGTACATAGTACAGCGTAGAGCTCTACGGACACCATGAGTTCACAGATACAGTAGCCAGAGGCAACAAGAGGAGAGAGAGGGAAAAGAAGAAGAAAACAAAAACCCTGAACAACCAACTAACACACAATGAAGACAACAGAACACAGATAACCATCCTAGGTGAATGATTAGATGATCAAATCAGACTGATGATGAACTCTGAGAATAACACAGGAGAGAGTGTCTGTATGTACATAAGAGTTGGTTAGATTGGTTGTTTGAGTTGTGATGCTGGATTACGTTGTTGTGTGTAAGATAGTATGGTCAATTTCTATAGAAAATAAAGATTCCTAATTCTACAAAGGAAAGGTAGAGAGAGAATTAAGAGCAGGATGGCCAGTGATTGATTTGTGAAGGGAGAGTAGTGGAGATGTTTATACAGGTTACATACAGAACTGTCTTCACCAATAGGAGGGGAAACCAGGCCGCGACGCGATGTAGGAGACGAATGATATTGGTGATATAAGTGATTTGTATTTGAGGGAGGTAACCTAGATTTGAAAGTATAAATGGCGGTCTGAAAGGACAACGAAAAACCCCTTTGCAAACGTGTTTACTTTTATTACTTGTGAATAAAAGTCTCTGAATAAACCATCAGCTCTAGTCTTTGCCATTTTTTATGTTCAAGTTGCAATCACAGTCAATCACACTGTTACTGTATGAACTAGCTACAGTCAACCACACTGCTACTGTATGAACTAGCTATAGTCAATCACACTCCTACTGTATAAACTAGCTTCAGTCAATCACAATGCTACTGTATGAAATAGCTACAGTCAATCACACTGCTACTGTATGAAATAGCTACAGTCAATCACAATGTTACTGTATGAAATAGCTACAGTCAATCACACTGCTACTGTATGAAATAGCTACAGTCAATCACACTGCTACTGTATAAACTAGCTTCAGTCAATCACAATGCTACTGTATGAAATAGCTACAGTCAATCACACTGCTACTGTATGAAATAGCTACAGTCAATCACACTCCTACTGTATAAACTAGCTTCAGTCAATCACAATGCTACTGTATGAAATAGCTACAGTCAATCACACTGCTACTGTATAAACTAGCTTCAGTCAATCACAATGCTACTGTATGAACTAGCTACAGTCAATCACACTGCTACTGTATGAACTAGCTACAGTCAATCACACTGCTACAGTCAATCACAATGCTACTGTATGAACTAGCTACAGTCAATCACACTGCTACAGTCAATCACACTGCTACTGTGTGAACTAGCTACAGTCAATCACACTGCTACTGTATGAAATAGCTACAGTCAATCACACTGCTACTGTATAAACTAGCTTCAGTCAATCACAATGCTACTGTATGAACTAGCTACAGTCAATCACACTGCTACTGTGTTTACTAGCTACAGTCAATCACACTGCTACTGTATAAACTAGCTACAGTCAATCACACTGCTACTGTATGAACTAGCTACAGTCAATCACACTGCATCTGTATGAACTAGCTACAGTCAATCACACTGCTACTGTATAAACTAGCTACAGTCAATCACACTGCTACTGTATGAACTAGCTACAGTCAATCACACTGCTACTATATGAAATAGCTACAGTCCCAATGCTACTGTATGAACTAGCTACAGTCAATCACACTGCTTCTGTATGAACTAGCTACAATCAATCACACTGCTACTGTATGAAATAGCTACAGTCCCAATGCTACTGTATGAACTAGCTACAGTCAATCACACTGCTTCTGTATGAACTAGCTACAATCAATCACACTGCTACTGTATGAAATAGCTACAGTCCCAATGCTACACTATATGAACTAGCTACAGTCAATCACACTGCTACTGTATGAACTAGCTACAGTCAACCACATTGCTACTGTATGAACTAGCTACATCAATCACACTTCATCTGTAGGAACTAGCTAAAGTCAATCACACTGCTACTGTATAAACTAGCTACAGTCAATCACACTGCTACTGTATGAACTAGCTACAGTCAATCACACTGCTACTGTCTGAAATAGCTACAGTCCCAATGCTACACTATATGAACTAGCTACAGTCAATCACACTGCTACTGTATGAACTAGCTACATTCCCAATGCTGCACTATATGAACTAGCTACAGCCAATCACACTGCTACTGTATGAACTAGCTACATTCCCAATGCTGCACTATATGAACTAGCTACAGCCAATCACACTGCTACTGTATGAACTAGCTACAGTCAATCACACTGCTACTGTATGAACTAGCTACAGTCAACCACACTGCTCCTGTATCAACTAGCTACAGTCCCAATGATACACTATATTAACTAGCGACTGTAGCTATTTCATACAGAGGCAGTGTGACTGACTATCATACTACTGTATGAACTAGCGACAGTCAATCACACTGCTACTGTATGAACTAGCTACAGTCAATCACACTGCTACAGTCAATCACAATGCTACTGTATGAACTAGCTACAGTCAATCACACTGCTACAGTCAATCACACTGCTACTGTGTGAACTAGCTACAGTCAATCACACTGCTACTGTATGAAATAGCTACAGTCAATCACACTGCTACTGTATAAACTAGCTTCAGTCAATCACAATGCTACTGTATGAACTAGCTACAGTCAATCACACTGCTACTGTGTTTACTAGCTACAGTCAATCACACTGCTACTGTATAAACTAGCTACAGTCAATCACACTGCTACTGTATGAACTAGCTACAGTCAATCACACTGCTACTGTCTGAAATAGCTACAGTCCCAATGCTACACTATATGAACTAGCTACAGTCAATCACACTGCTACTGTGTTTACTAGCTACAGTCAATCACACTGCTACTGTATAAACTAGCTACAGTCAATCACACTGCTACTGTATGAACTAGCTACAGTCAATCACACTGCATCTGTATGAACTAGCTACAGTCAATCACACTGCTACTGTATAAACTAGCTACAGTCAATCACACTGCTACTATATGAAATAGCTACAGTCCCAATGCTACTGTATGAACTAGCTACAGTCAATCACACTGCTACTGTATGAACTAGCTACAGTCAACCACACTGCTACTGTATCAACTAGCTACAGTCCCAATGATACACTATATTAACTAGCGACTGTAGCTATTTCATACAGTAGCAGTGTGACTGACTATCGCTAGAACTAGCTACAATTACATGACTACTGTATGAACTAGCTACAGTCAATCACACTGCTACTGTATGAACTAGCTACAGGCATTCACAATGCTACTGTATGAACTAGCTACAGTCAATCACACTGCTACTGTATGAAATAGCTACAGTCATTCACAATGATACTGTATAAACTAGCTACAGTCAATCACACTGCTACTGTATGAACTAGCTACAGTCAATCACACTGCTACTGTATGAACTAGCTAAAATCAATCACACTGCTACTGTATGAAATAGCTACAGTCCCAATGCTACACTATATGAACTAGCTACAGTCAATCACATTGCTACTGTATGAACTAGCTACAGTCCCAATGATACACTATATTAACTTGCGACTGTAGGTATTTCATACAGTAGCAGTGTGACTGACTATCGCTAGAACTAGCTACAATTACATGACTACTGTATGAACTAGCTACAGTCAATCACACTGCTACTGTATAAACTAGCTTCAGTCAATCACAATGCTACTGTATGAACTAGCTACAGTCAATCACACTGCTACTGTATGAATTAGCTACAGTCCCAATGCTACTGCATGAACTAGCTACAGTCAATCACACTGCTACTGTATGAAATAGCTACAGTCAATCACACTGCTACTGTATGAACTAGCTACAGTCAATCACAATGCTACTATATGAACTAGCTACAGTCAATCACACTGCTACTGTATGAACTAGCTACATTCCCAATGCTACTGTATGAACTATCTACAGTCAATCACACTGTTACTGTATGAACTCGCTACAGTCAGTCACACTGTTACTGTATGAACTAGCTACAGTCAATCACACTGGTACTGTATGAACTAGCTACAGTCAATCACACTGCTACTGTATGACTAGCAACAGTCAATCACAATGCTACTGTATGAACTAGCTACTGTCCCAATGCTACACTATATTAACTAGCGACTGTAGCTATTTCATACAGTAGCAGTGTGACTGACTATCGCTAGAACTAGCTACAATTACATGACTACTGCATGAACTAGCTACAGTCAATCACACTGCTACTGTATGAAATAGCTACAGTCAATCACACTGCTACTGTATGAACTAGCTACAGTCAATCACACTGCTACTGTATGAACTAGCTACAGTCAATCACAATGCTACTATATGAACTAGCTACAGTCAATCACACTGCTACTGTATGAACTAGCTACATTCCCAATGCTACTGTATGAACTATCTACAGTCAATCACACTGTTACTGTATGAACTACCTACAGTCAATCACACTGTTACTGTATGAACTAGCTACAGTCAATCACACTGGTACTGTATGAACTAGCTACAGTCAATCACACTGCTACTGTATGACTAGCTACAGTCAATCACAATGCTACTGTATGAACTAGCTACTGTCCCAATGCTACACTACATAAACTAGCTACAGTTAATCACACTGCTACTGTATGAACTAGCTACAGTCAACCACACTGCTACTGTATCAACTAGCTACAGTCCCAATGATACACTAGCGACTGTAGCTTTTTCATACAGTAGCAGTGTGACTGACTATCGCTAGAACTAGCTACAATCACATGACTACTGTATGAACTAACAACAGTCAATCACACTGCTACTGTATGAACTAGTTACAGTCAATCACACTGCTACTGTATAAACCAGCTACAGTCAATCACACTGCTACTGTATGAATTAGCTACCGTCCCAATGCTACACTATATGAACTAGCTACAGTCAATCACACTGCTACTGTATGAACTAGTTACAGTCAATCACACTGCTACTGTATCAACTAGCTACAGTCAATCAAACTGCTATTGTATGAATTAGCTACAGTCCCAATGCTACTGTATCAACTAGCTACAGTCAATCACACTGCTACTGTATGAATTAGCTACAGTCAATCACATTGCTACTGTATAAACTAGCTACAGTCAATCACACTGCTACTGTATAAACTAGCTACAGTCAATCACACTGCTACTGTATGAACTAGCTACAGTCAATCACACTGCTACTGTATGAACTAGCTACAGTCAATCACACTGCTATTGTATGAATTAGCTACAGTCCCAATGCTACTGTATCAACTAGCTACAGTCAATCACACTGCTACTGTATGAATTAGCTACAGTCCCAATGCTACTGTATGAACTAGCTACAGTCAATCACATTGCTACTGTATAAACTAGCTACAGTCAATCACACTGCTACTGTATGAACTAGCTACAGTCAATCACACTGCTACTGTATGAACTAGCTACAGTCAATCACACTGCTATTGTCTTACGTGTCTCCAACATGTCTCACTTGTCTCGTACTTGTGTCACTTATTGTCTTGTCATTGCACTACTGCTTATTTGTATTATGTGTATTTTGTATGCTGCATTGTCATGGAATCAAGCCTAAGAATTTTACTCCCTGCACTTGTGTATGGGACGCAATAAACTTGAAACTTGTAACAGTAATGCCTTTTTTGTTGTAACTACCTGCTTGATAGTCAATATTTTAGATTACGGTCTCTAGCGGTTGTGAATGAACATTGTCAGCAACGACACACTGACTTATATTTGTGAGGTAGTTCAAGAACCACTGACAAGCATTCTGATCCAAATCTATTTAAGACAGTCGACTCACTAACAGTGAATGATCCACTGGATCAAAAGCTTTTGATAGATCATTAAACAAGGCAGCACAATGCTGCTTTTTATCAAGGGCACAGACAATATCATTGATTACAAAGAATGTTGCTGAAATAATCCTGTCTCCTGGTCTAAAGCCTGATTGAAATGCTTAGTTTAGACTTCACTACCCATAAGGCCTGCTGTAGTTTAGACTTCACTACCCATAAGGCCTGCTGTAGTTTAGACTTTACTACCCATAAGGCCTGCTGTAGTTCAGACTTCACTACCCATAAGGCCTGCTGTAGTTTAGACTTCACTACCCATAAGGCCTGTTGTAGTTTAGACTTCACTACCCATATGGCCTGCTGTAGTTCAGACTTCACTACCCATAAGGCCTGTTGTAGTTTAGACTTCACTACCCATAAGGCCTGTTGTAGTTTAGATTAGATTAAACTTTATTGTCATTGTGCAGAGTACAAGTACAGAGACAACGAAATGCAGTTAGCAGAAAAGTGCAGTGTGAACAGTATATACAGGTAGTTCAGTATATGCGCAGTATAGTAGTACAGTGTAAGCAGTATATGAATAATTGTTGTTATTATAGTACATGATATTGGTTCCGCCCTATGCTGTTGTACCCGGACTGAGGGACCGCAGGTAAAACCTACAATGCTTGAATGTACAGATGCACGTCGTGGAATAAAGCCAGTAAAAGAAACCCTGCCCGTTCATTCCTAGTGAGGAATACAAATAAAACACAAACATAACAGTAGTGAGAGTCGATGTGGAGTTATCTTGAGCCGAGCTCTCAGCCCACCTCGGCGATGTATGCGCGCCGCCATCTTGGTACACGCCCTCCCTGCGTGATTGGTGGATTTGGTAGCAGGCTAGGTTGAGTCGCTCAGACGCTGCCTTTTGATTGGTCTATTCGCACGTCCGTCTTCGTCGCTACACGTGTTGTCGGTATTGACAAACATTTCAGTGACATGCGCGCGATGTCCAAGATGGCGGCGCGCATGCATCGCGAAGCCCGCTGTCTCTCCAGAGTTTGCGAATTAGTGGCTATTTGCGTGTTTATTTCAAGTATTCTCGCTAAAAACAGTTTAGCGTCCATATCGTACAGCCGACGACAACTTCTGGACATCGGTTCCGGCATTCCAGACATCTTTTATCGACGCAATACCCTGAGATTAGAGCAGAACAGCGGGACCAGCTGACTCCGCTACACCGACCGGGATGGAAAACCCAGCCGAGGGAGCCGAGGTGGGCTGAGAGCTCGGCTCGAGATGACTCAGGGTGGGTATAAACCCTGAACACCATAGATTAAATAGGTAGGTATGAACCCTGAACACCATAGATTAAATAGGTAGGTATGAACCCTGAACACCATAGATTAAATAGGTAGGTATGAACCCTGAACACCATAGATTAAATAGGTAGGTATGAACCCTGAACACCATAGATTAAATAGGTAGGTATAAACCCTGAACACCATAGATTAAATAGGTAGGTATGAACCCTGAACACCATAGATTAAATAGGTAGGTATAAACCCTGAACACCATAGATTAAATAGGTAGGTATGAACCCTGAACACCATAGATTAAATAGGTAGGTATGAACCCTGAACACCATAGATTAAATAGGTAGGTATGAACCCTGAACACCATAGATTAAATAGGTAGGTATGAACCCTGAACACCATAGATTAAATAGGTAGGTATGAACCCTGAACACCATAGATTAAATAGGTGGGTATGAACCCTGAACACCATAGATTAAATAGGTAGGTATGAACCCTGAACACCATAGATTAAATAGGTAGGTATGAACCCTGAACACCATAGATTAAATAGGTAGGTATGAACCCTGAACACCATAGATTAAATAGGTAGGTATGAACCCTGAACACCATAGATTAAATAGGTAGGTATGAACCCTGAACACCATAGATTAAATAGGTAGGTATGAACCCTGAACACCATAGATTAAATAGGTAGGTATGAACCCTGAACACCATAGATTAAATAGGTAGGTATGAACCCTGAACACCATAGATTAAATAGGTAGGTATGAACCCTGAACACCATAGATTAAATAGGTAGGTATAAACCCTGAACACCATAGATTAAATAGGTAGGTATGAACCCTGAACACCATAGATTAAATAGAGAGAGTATGTCTGTGCTATAATGTATACAGTCAATAAAAACGGTTCCACATAGAATGAAGTTCGAGGCAAAAAGGGTTCTACCTAAACAGAAAGTGCCCAAAAAAAGGATCCATAATGGTGACAAAAAGGGTTCATAGTTGCTATGGCCCCAGTATAGTTACTATGGCTCAGTATAGTTGCTATGGCCCCAGTATAGTTGCTATGGCCCCAGTATAGTTACTATGGCCCCAGTATAGTTACTATGGCTCAGTATAGTTGCTATGGCCCCAGTATAGTTGCTATGGCCCCAGTATAGTTGCTATGGCCCCAGTATAGTTACTATGGCTCAGTATAGTTGCTATGGCCCCAGTATAGTTGCTATGGCCCCAGTATAGTTGTTATGGCCCCAGTATAGTTGCTATGGCCCCAGTATAGTTGCTATGGCCCCAGTATAGTTACTATGGCTCAGTATAGTGGCTATGGCCCCAGTATAGTTACTATGGCTCAGTATAGTTGCTATGGCCCCAGTATAGTTGCTATGGCCCCAGTATAGTTGTTATGGCCCCAGTATAGTTGCTATGGCCCCAGTATAGTTGCTATGGCCCCAGTATAGTTGATATGCCCCCAGTATAGTTGCTATGGCCCCAGTATAGTTGTTATGGCCCCAGTATAGTTGCTATGGCCCCAGTATAGTTGTTATGGCCCCAGTATAGTTGTTATGGCCCCAGTATAGTTGCTATAGCCCCAGTATAGTTGCTATGGCCCCAGTATAGTTGCTATAGCCCCAGTATAGTTGCTATGGCCCCAGTATAGTTGCTATGGCCTCAGTATAGTTGCTATGGCCCCAGTATAGTTACTATGGCTCAGTATAGTGGCTATGGCCCCAGTATAGTTACTATGGCTCAGTATAGTTGCTATGGCCCCAGTATAGTTGCTATGGCCCCAGTATAGTTACTATGGCCCCAGTATAGTTACTATGGCTCAGTATAGTTGCTATGGCCCCAGTATAGTTGCTATGGCCCCAGTATAGTTGCTATGGCCCCAGTATAGTTACTATGGCTCAGTATAGTTGCTATGGCCCCAGTATAGTTGCTATGGCCCCAGTATAGTTGTTATGGCCCCAGTATAGTTGCTATGGCCCCAGTATAGTTGCTATGGCCCCAGTATAGTTACTATGGCTCAGTATAGTGGCTATGGCCCCAGTATAGTTGCTATGGCCCCAGTATAGTTGCTATGGCCCCAGTATAGTTGTTATGGCCCCAGTATAGTTGCTATGGCCCCAGTATAGTTGCTATGGCCCCAGTATAGTTGATATGCCCCCAGTATAGTTGCTATGGCCCCAGTATAGTTGTTATGGCCCCAGTATAGTTGCTATGGCCCCAGTATAGTTGTTATGGCCCCAGTATAGTTGTTATGGCCCCAGTATAGTTGCTATAGCCCCAGTATAGTTGCTATGGCCCCAGTATAGTTGCTATAGCCCCAGTATAGTTGCTATGGCCCCAGTATAGTTGCTATGGCCTCAGTATAGTTGCTATGGCCCCAGTATAGTTACTATGGCTCAGTATAGTGGCTATGGCCCCAGTATAGTTACTATGGCTCAGTATAGTTGCTATGGCCCCAGTATAGTTGCTATGGCCCCAGTATAGTTGTTATGGCCCCAGTATAGTTGCTATGGCCCCAGTATAGTTGCTATGGCCCCAGTATAGTTGATATGCCCCCAGTATAGTTGCTATGGCCCCAGTATAGTTGTTATGGCCCCAGTATAGTTGCTATGGCCCCAGTATAGTTGTTATGGCCCCAGTATAGTTGCTATGGCCCCAGTATAGTTGCTATAGCCCCAGTATAGTTGCTATGGCCCCAGTATAGTTGCTATAGCCCCAGTATAGTTGCTATGGCCCCAGTATAGTTGCTATGGCCTCAGTATAGTTGCTATGGCTCCAGTATAGTTGCTATGGCCGTACTCTGCTGTATTGGGACCTGAACCTTGATCCTCAGTGCCGAAGTCTGAGAAGACTGAGACATGTAAAAGTACTGGCAGAAGGAGACACGCCTCAAGACTCACACACCACCTGCACTCCCGTGTGTGTGTGTGTGTGTGTGTGTGTGTGTGTGTGTGTGTCAGAGTGTTTGTGATTGAGCCCAGCCCTATGCTGTATGTTCTCTCCACGGCAAACTCCAATGTTTATTATTTTGCAGATTATTCCAATAATACAACACCCAGGTCGTAAATGAGTGTGTCTGTGTGTGTGTTTGTGTGTGTGTGTGTGTGTGTACATGTGTACTTGTGTACGTGTGTGTGCTTGTAAGATATTGCGTATATGTGTGAGCTAAAAGAGTGTGTGTGTGTGTGTGTGTGTGTGTTATTACATTTTCTACTTACTAACAATCTTTTGTGGAAGAATTGAACTGCTGTGGGACATTTAAACACTGTCAAAAAACTGCTTTGGCTTTGTCTGAACAGGTCCGAATACCAACTGGAGGTGCTGCATCAGAACAAGTACAAACTAGTTCATCCAGAGGAGAGCTGCATCAGTGAGGAGCCAGACAGAGAGCAGAGCTGAGCACTGAGGTGGGAGACAGATCACAACCGTAAGTTGATGTTTTTCATTGTTTTTCACCGTCTAATATGATTAGGATGAACTCACATGCCTTTGTGTCGCGTCACAGAATGATGGAACCCTAAAATAGTACGCTAGCCAACTGTTTGTGACCAGCCTGTTAAGGAAGCCTCAACCTGGTTTTGTCCAGCTGACTGTGATCTAGTAGGTTCAACTACATGAGGCCCTAGATAATAATAGATAATAATGACTGTGTCTAGACTAGTCAACAGTCTTTACACAGGTCACTATTGACCAACCAGCAGAGCTGTAAGACTGACAGACAGACTGTGTGAGTGTTGAATACTCTCCTCTGTGAAGAGTCAATCAGTTGGTTTACTGTATGTTTTGTTTTTTCTAATAGAGTCCATGCTCTCTGCCATTTTGCTACACACGACCAGACTGAGCAGCAGAGTGTCAGAGATAAGTTTTGAAAAAACGTAAGTTCTGTAAGTTTTGTTTTCCTAGAAGTGTTTGTGCTTGTGGGCGTGAAAACGTCCTTGTTCTGTGTCTCTGTAACTGTCGGGGAGTGGTGTGTGTGTGTGTGTGTGTGTGTGTGTGTGTGTGTGTGTGTGTGTGTGTGTGTGTGTGTGTGTGTGTGTGTGTGTGTGTGTGCATGTATGTGTGTGTGTGTGTGTGTGTGTGTGTGTGCATGTATGTGTGTGTGAGAGTAATGCTCCACCCTACATTCCTCTCAGCTCCCTCCCACACACACCTCATCAGGTTGCCACACAGTGTGTGTGTGTGTGTGTATGTGTGTAAGGGAGCGTTCTTCCCCCCCCCCTCCCTCTCCTCCTTCTCTCCCTCCCTCCTTCCCTCTCTCTCTCTCTCTTTGTCTCTCTCTTTCTCCTCCCCTCCCTCCTTCCCTCCT
>NC_139654.1:1382500-1390000 GCF_951799395.1 Argentina silus | reverse complement strand
AGAGGCATCGTTGGTATGTGATGTTTCTTATTTTGTCGTGTAACGTAACTTTGTTGTAATTTTGAAGTTTGGCAACTCGATTGTTGAGTTTGTGTGTTTGTTGCAAACGGCCATAGGAATGTATGTAAGTTCGCCATCTGGCCAAACACCAGTTATAAATAAGTCAATTCATGATTTTATGGGTTAACAACCATTGTATATGTTGCATTTCAATCTAAAACACTGACTTCGTTTATTTACAGTAACTTGATTTATCCATTTGTGTATGTTTTAGTTTCACACTTCTTTGACGACATTAAACCTGGAACAAAAGAGGTGGCTTCAGAGTCTTGTTGTCAGGGAGGAGTGGGCGAACTGTCGAGTTGCATCCCCTTGCAAGGAGGGCAGTACAGTAGATATATAGTTATAGATATAGATATATAGTTATAGACATAGATATATAGTTATAGATATAGATATATAGTTATAGACATAGATATATAGTTATAGATATATAGTTATAGACATAGATATATAGTTATAGATATAGATATATAGTTATAGATATATAGTTACAGATGTTCCTCTCTCCGTCCTGTGTAATCGTTCATCTCGGTGAGGATGGTGTAGAATGACAGACAGGAGGTGAACCCACACACACACACAGACACACAGACACCGTAGCATTAGCATTTAGCTTACGCCACTGGATATTACTACAGAATTAGCATGTATCATGTAGCCTACGCCACTGGATATCACTGCAACATTAGCATGTAGCACATAGCCTACACCACTGGATATCAATGCAACATTAGCATTTAGCCTATGCCATTGGATATCATGACAACATTAGCACTTAGCCTGTAGCCTACCACCACTGAATATCACTACAACATTAGCATGTAGCCTACGACCACTGAGTTTCACTCCACCCTTAGCACTTAGCATTAGTATGTAGCCTACGGCCATTGAATATCACTCACCCTTAGCACTTACCATTAGCATGAAGCCTACAGCCATTAAATATCACTCACCCTTAGCACTTAGCATTAGCATGTAGCCTACGGCCATTGAATATCAATTGGAGAATTAGCACTTAGCATTAGCAGGTAGCCTACGGCCATTAAATATCACTACACCCTTAGCACTTAGCATTAGCATGTAGCTTACTTGGGCTCCTCCTCTTTGGAATGCTTGGGACAGTACTTCTTGACCAGGTTCCTGAGAGAGAGGAGAGAGGGAGAGAGAGTTCATTTCTGTGTGTGTGTGTGTGTCTTTGTCCGTGTGTGTGTGTGCGTCTCCTCCGTGTGTGTGTGTGTGTGTGTGTGTGTGTGTGTGTGTGTGTGTGTGTGTGTGTGTGTGTGTGTGAAGAGTGTGAGGGGTGTGTGTGTCCGAGCCTCAGCTGTTTAGCCTCTCCTGTGTGTGTCTCTGTCTCTTTCTCTGTCTGTGTGTGTGTGTGTGTGTGCGCGCCTCCTCTGTGTGTGTGTGTGTGTGTGTGTGTGTGTGTGTGGAGGAGGAGGAAGGGGGGAGGAGGAGAAGGGGAAGGAGGGGGGGGAAGAGGGGGGAGGAGGAGTAGGGTTGAGGATGAGAGGGGGAAGAAGGGGAAGAGGAGGGGGGGGAGAGAGAGGAGAGAGAAGTTGCTGTCAATATTTTTTGGGGGAAAAAGTTTTGTTTCAGAGGAGAGGAAGAGGAGGAGGAGGAGGAGGAGGAGGAAGAAGAGGAAGAGGAGGAGGAATAGGAGGGAGAAGTTAGTGTCAGTATTTTCTGTATGTCTTTGTCCAGGTTGTTGAACTGGTCCTGGAGATGGAGAGGAGGAGGAGGAGGAGAGGAGGAGGAGGAGGGGGAAAAGAGGGAGAGGAGGAGGAGGAGGGGGAAAAGAGGGAGAGGGAGAGACGGGAGAGGAGAGAGGAGGAGAGAGAGAAGTTGGTGTCAGTGTTCTGTTTTTTTTTTGGGAAAATACTATCATCGTCACTTGGGCGAGAGGAGAGGGGGAGAAGAAGTAGGAGAAGGAGGAGTGTGTGTGTGTGTGTGTGTGTCTGTGTGTGTGTGTGTGTGTGTGTGTGTGTGTGTGTCTCCCTCTCTCTCTCCACCTGCTCGCTGTCTCAGGAGCACCCACACCCACACACACACACACACACTCACACACACATGTTGTCACTTGACTCACTAAATATTGACTTTGGTCGTGTGTGTGTGTGTGTGTGTGTGTGTGTGTGTGTGTGTGTGTGTGTGTGTGTGTGTGTGTGTGTGTGTGTGTGTGTATGCGCATCAGGTCAAAGGGCTAATGTGAGAGTCGTTATGCCACATCAACAATAACAATAACAATAATATGTGTTCTACTACTTCTACTAATAATAATAATATTAACAATAATAATATTAATAACAGGTGGTTGCCGAGGAGATGTCCTAGATACTCCCAGGAGCTCAAGGCCGAGAGGAAGCATGTGAGTGACGCTAACGCTACATGCTACGTGCTACATGCTATGTGCTACACAATACATGGAACATTCTTCATCATTAATGCTACACGCTACGTGCTACGTCGTTCAAGCTATGTGCTATATGCTACGTGCTACATGCCACATAATCCATGTGTCTGTGTGTGTGTGTGTGTGTGTGTTCGTGTGTGTGTGTGTCTCTCTCTCTTTCTGTGTGTGTGTGTCCCCCTCTCTTTCTGTGTGTGTGTGTGTGTGTGTCTCTCTTTCTGTGTGTGTGTGTCTGTCTGTCCGTGGGTGTGTCTGTCTGTGTGTGTGTGTGTGTGTGTGTGTGTGTGTGTGTGTGTGTGTCTGTCTTTATGTGTGTGTGTGTGTCTCTCGTTGTGTGTGTGTGTGTGTGTGTATATATATATATATATATATAGGAGTGTTTGTATATGAGAGAGAGGGGCTAGAATTACAGAATTACATATTTTCTATTTGGACACACACCCAAACACACACACACACACACACACACACACACACACACACACAAGGAAGTTTTGGTGCCTAATGGGGCATAAGCTAACAGAGCCACACCTGTCTGTGTTCTCAGATCAACACAAGGGAGTCATTGTTTCTGGACAAACTGGTTCATCAGGAAAGAGAGTGTCTGAACACGCATGAACTGAACATAAGCTCACAGAAGTAGGAGGTGTCATTAGTAAACAAATTTATAGAAGTAGGTGGGGCATCAGAACAAGTACAAACTAGTTCATTCAGGGGAGAGCTGCATCAGTGAGGAGCCAGACAGAGAGCAGAGCTGAGCACTGAGGTGGGAGACAGATCACAACCGTAAGTTGATGTTTTTCATTGTTTTTCACCGTCTAATATGATTAGGATGAACTCACATGCCTTTGTGTCGCGTCACAGAATGATGGAACCCTAAAATAGTACGCTAGCCAACTGTTTGTGACCAGCCTGTTAAGGAAGCCTCCACCTGGTTTTGTCCAGCTGACTGTGATCTAGTAGGTTCAACTACATGAGGCCCTAGATAACAATAGATAATAATGACTGTGTCTAGACTAGTCAACAGTCTTTACACAGGTCACTATTGACCAACCAGCAGAGCTGTAAGACTGACAGACAGACTGTGTGAGTGTTGAATACACTCCTCTGTGAAGAGTCAATCAGTTGGTTTACTGTATGTTTTGTTTTTTCTAATAGAGTCCATGCTCTCTGCCATTTTGCTGCACACACGACCAGACTGAGTGTCAGAGATAAGTTTTGAAAAAATGTAAGTTCTGTAAGTTTTGTTTTCCTAGAAGTGTTTGTGCTTGTGGGCGTGAAAACTTCCTTGTTCTGTGTCTCTGTAACTGTCGGGGAGTGGTGTGTGTGTGTGTGTGTGTGTGTGTGTGTGTGTGTGTGTGTGTGTGTGTGTGTGTGTGCATGTATGTGTGTGTGAGAGTAATGCTCCACCCTACATTCCTCTCAGCTCCCTCCCACACACACCTCATCAGGTTGCCACACAGTGTGTGTGTGTGTGTGTATGTGTGTAAGGGAGCGTTCTTCCCCCCCCCCTCCCTCTCCTCCTTCTCTCCCTCCCTCCCTCCTTCCCTCTCTCTCTCTCTCTTTGTCTCTCTCTTTCTCCTCCCCTCCCTCCTTCCCTCCTCTCCTCCCTCCCCCCTCTCCTCCCCCTTACTCCTCCCCCTCTCTCCCTCCCCCCTCTCCCTCTGTCTCCTCCTTTCCCCCCCCTCCCTCTCCTCCTTTCCTCCCCCCTCCCTCTCCTCCTCCCCCCCCCCTCCCTCCCTCCCTCCCTCCCTCCCTCCCTCCCCCCCTCCCCTCCTTCTCTTCTCTACAGACACACACACACACACACACACACACACACACACACACACACACACACACACAGCCTGTCTCTGATAAATGAGCCTATGAATCTGTCAGGCTAACTTACTAACAATCTTTTGTGGAATAATTGAACTGCTGTGGGACATTTAAACACTTTCAAAACATTAAAGCTTTGGCTTATTTCAATTCACATTTCTGGAAAATGTAAACAGTGGTGGAAAGCACACATGTTTCCTCAGAGCATGTGTGGTGCACTACATAATCATCATAATCATAATACATCCTTGTCACTTGGTGCAATAATGCATTAAAATGTAACTAGTTTTTTTTAATTATGGTTCAAATCCCACCTGACCTAAGAGTTACTTTAACTTTACAATATGTCAAGACAGTATATTGCTAAAACAGTGGGCAAACATGTGAGTCAAACAAGCTCTGGAATACCTCAAAGGGTTAATGGGTGTGTGTGTCAGCCAAGTGCAGGCCAGTAAAATGATGTTTTACTGAGTTTATCCAGCTTTGAATATGGGAGAGAAGTTTTGTAGCCATTTTGTCAAGGCTAAGGCGGCCATCTTGGTTTAGCATCATGGCATCGAGAGGGAGGAGGGGTCATACCACCACAGCCTCTTCCCTCCTTGATCTGATCCATCTAGATTGACTTGAAGAAATCAACACGTGTTTGATACCATTCCTCATTCCATTCCATGCGTTCCACTGATCCCGTCCTCCGATGTCCACCTCCACTGGTACACATATTCATAGTCTCTTCTTCAATACGACTCCATTTGATATGTGCAGTGATTCAGTGGTAAAGAGGGTCAGGTCACACACAGGTCAGGTCCCTGTGACTCAATTCCTCACAGCAGTATCCCTAAAACACCAACACCCCCTGTGATGGAGATCAGTCCATCACAGGTTGGGAGTGTATGGGTGTGTTTGTGTGCAGGGGTATATGTTGTGTTTAGGTGCTTGTGCAACGCAGGGGAGGACTCCTGGGTCTGCGGTTGTTGGGCAGTCATGAGGGGCGGTTCTGTAAAGAATAAAAGGTTTGAGTATTAGCTTTTGATCATCTGTGGAATACCTAAGTTAACTTTCGTTTACCTTACAATATTGCTGGAATTATCAAGTCATTTTGATTCATCTTTTGTGGCAATAAATGGATATATTTTTCTAAAGAAAGTGATGGAAGTGTGTTTGAAAGGGACCACCTGTTCACTCGATCCACGGCGTTCATTTGGATTTTAAGAAACTTTGGAAGGCCGCTACAGTGTGTGTGTGTGTGTGTGTGTGTGTGTGTGTGTGTGTGTGTGTGTGTGTGTGAGGGGCGGGGCAGGGGGTGGGGCGTCGCTGGGTCACCTGTCGCCACGGGAACCGTGCTTCCCTTCCACCTCCGAGAGCCAGCCAGGAGGGGGACAGGAGGAGGGAGAGAGAGAGAGGAGAGAGTTAGTCATCTTGGTGAGGGCGTCCCTGTGGTGGGGGGGGGGGGGGAGGGAGGGAGGGAAGGAGAGAGAGATGTTGAGGGGGGGAGAGAGAGAGAGGGGGGGGGTCTGTTTGCGGTCGAGTTACGGTCAAGATTCAATTTAGGGTCAATTGACGGTCATGTTACGGTTCTGGGTCCCGTTTGCAGTCGAGTGACGGTCAAGTGACGGTCACTTTACGGTCGAGTTACGGTCAAGACTCAATTTACGGTCGAAAAACACGGTTAAAACACGGTTACCTTCTTCTGTAACTCTCTCCCCAGCTCGTCCTCCTCTGTTCAGGGGGAAGGAAGGGGGAGGGAGGGAGGGAAGAGGGGGTCCCATTTGTGGTTGAGTTTGCGGTTGCATTACGGTCGAGTGACGGTCACATTATCATCAAGTTACATTTACATGACGGACACGTTACAGTCAAGTGACAGTCGACTTATGGTCACATTACGGTCAAGTGACGCCCAGGTTAAGGTTGTGGTCAAGTTGCAGTCAAGTGATTTTTTATTTTTTTGTTATTTTTTTTATCATTTTACGGTCATGTTTACAGTCCAAACACGGTTAAAACACGGTTACCTCTGGTCCACCTCCTTCTGTGACTCTCTCCCCAGCTCGTCCAACCGCTGCTGAAGCCTCTTCCTCCTCTGTTCAGGGGGGAGGTGACTGAAGTCCTCCAGAGACGGGGGCTACACACACACACACACACACACACACACACAGACAGACAGACAGACAGACAGACAGACAGACAGACAGACAGACAGACACACACACACACACAGACAGAGAGAGACACACACACACACACACAGAGACAGACACATACACACAGAGACAGACACATACACACAGAGACAGACACATACACACACACACACAGAGAGAGACAAACACACACACACACACACACACGCACACACACACAGTTAGGACAACGACCATCGAAAAACCTACCAGTCGGTGTGTGTCTCTCTCTCTGTCTTAGCACGCTAGCATGCTAGCACCACCCCACCCAAATCTCCATTAGCATTAGCGCCCATTAGCCCCATCTCTCTCACCTTGGGCTTCTTCCCAAACAGCCACAGCTTGTTCTTGGCTTTCCCCAGGGAAGGGACCTCCAGGGTGACCCCCTCTCTCTCCACCCCCGGTACCCCGTCCTCCTCCTCCTCGCTCTCCCCCAGAAAGGGAGTCCGATTTGGGGGTGGAGAGGGCCGTGTCGGAGCCGTCCTGGAGGTTGTGGAGGTTGTGTGATGGTGGCTGTAGTCCTCGCTTGAAGGACTCGATGACGATGGCCGAGTCCAGGAGGCGTTAGCGTTTTAGCATGTTAGGCTAACGTGTTAGCGGTAACAGGTAAACCGTCATAGGGGAAATGCATGTGAGCATTAACATGTTGGCCATTGACCTATTACCGTTCACCTATTAGCGTGAGCATATTAGCATTAACGTGTTAGCGGTAACATGTTAGCATTAGCATATTAGGCATATATATATAGAGAGAGTCCTGGGATGGAGGGTTAGCGTTAGCATGTTAGCCTTTAGTGCTAGTGGGCTTAGGATGCTAATATGGAGGGAGGGAGGGAGAAGGGATGGATGAGAGAGTGAATGGTAACATGCCAACATGCTACTATGGGAATGGCCAACGCTGCTAATATGCTAACTCACCCACCGCTGGTCCACCGCCTTGGCCACCATGCCCTCCAGGCACTTCTCCACGATGGGCAGGACCCGGCGCTCCACCTTCCCCAAGGAGCGGTACGCCTCGGCCAGCTTCACCGTCCG
>NC_139654.1:1372500-1377500 GCF_951799395.1 Argentina silus | reverse complement strand
TTATCTGTGTTCTTTAGATGAACATAAAGGCCATGACACAGTCTCAGCTGCAGCAGAAAGGACGGAGAAACAGGTAAGAAGAAGAGCTTCAGACTGGTATTACTCTGAATATCACATACAGGACAACTATGAGTAATAAGTAAGAACCAGAGCTACTAGTTGGTGACTCTGTCTGTAAAACATCAAAAAGTAAATGTCACTGACTGATTGAATGATATTTCCAGAGATCCACATGACTGTGTTTGTGTATGGAGAGGGTTAAGGTTGTTGGTGTTCTTGTTTTACAATCTGGTTCTTATCAGACAAGTTTTCACAGGTACGATGACTCATAACAGTGTAACAGTGCTTCTCTCTCTTCTGGAATCATAACAGTGTGTAGTATACAGTAACAATGTGTGTGTGTCTACAGCGTCAGCTGGGGATGAGTCAGCAGGAAGTCCAGCAGAGAGTCCAGAAGAGAGAGAAGCAACTGAAGGAGACCAAACAGGCTGTGGAGTCTCTCACAGTGAGTGTGTGTGTGTGTGTGTGTGTGAGAGTGTGAGAGTGTGTGTGTGTGTTTTCTTTCTTTTCTTCTTTTTGCCCAGTCACTACCCCCCATCATCAGAGGACTTAAGTACTTTGTTTGTTTTATTCATTTTAATAGTTATTACAAATATATTCCATCACTAGGTACCTATTTATGTTATTATTATTTATTCATTTATTTATTATTTTCCATGGTCATTGATGTCCATTATGGTTTATTTGGTGTTTTTCCTGTTGTACGTGTTAAGATATATCAACTCCATCCACACACACACTATTAGTAAATAGTATATTTGAATTTAATCTGATTATTTGCTGTAATATTTGATCTGATTGTTCTGGAGGATAACATTGAAATTGTAACCAGCTTTGTATGCCTTGTTTTAACAAGAGTGATACTTTGCACAGTATTTCATTTTCAACATCCCAAAACTGAGATGTTGTGATCTGTATGAAGGCCAACAGGCCTTTTTTAAATCGAGGGTGAGCTTCTTTTAGTAATCTGCTACACAACCAGTTTGGTAAAGTACAGTATAGTTTTTGAATGATTGAAGCTTTTAGGGAGAGGCCCGTCCTTAAATAGACTGGGTCTTTATACTGACCAGTGATAGCGAGATCAGACCCTCTTGTTGTGTGTCAGATAGTTTGTTGTTTTTGGAGGAACTTCTCCTGCCAGTAATGGATGTTTCAGTATCTCACCAAAGTTTCATATACTTCTACTCGTATGCCATCAAAACCAGGGCTTTTTCCTGTCTGATAAGATTCAATTGCCTTAAGACGTTTGTGTGTGTGTGTGTGTGTGTGTGTGTGTGTGTGTGTGTGTGTGTGTGTGTGTGTGTGTGTGTGTGTGTGTGTGTGTGTGTGTGTGTGTGTGTGTGTGTGTGTGTGTGTGTGTGTGTGTGTGTGTGTGTGTGTGTGTGTGTGTGTGTGTGTCCTAACAGCGCTCTGCACAGACAGCAGTGGAGGACAGTGAGAGGATCTTCACGGAGCTGATCCGCTCCATTGAGAGAAGGTTGTCTGAGGTGAAGCAGCTGATCAGAGCCCAGCAGAAGGCAGCGGTGAGTCAGGCTGAAGGACTGGTGGAGAAACTGGAGCAGGAGATAGCTGAGCTGAGGAGGAGAGACGCTGAGCTGGAGCAGCTTTCACACACAGAGGATCCCATCCATTTCCTCCAGGTAACCACACTGACCCTCCATCTGCAATACTGAAACAAGATTACTGTTCAGTTATTCATTCATCCTCTGTTCTCTCTATCTCCTTCTCTTTCTCTCTCTGTCTCTGTTTCTCTCTCTCTCTGTCTCTCTCTGCCTCTCTCTCTGTCTCTCTCTCTCCAGAGTTATCAGTCTCTCTCCAGTCCCAGTGTATGTTCAGACTTCCCCAGCATCATTGAGGGTCCTCTTCAGTTGTTTGGAGGTGTGAGTGAGGCTGTGTCTGAGCTGAGAGACAAACTAGAGGACCTCCTTAAGGGAGAATGGCCCAACATCTCAACTACAGGTGGGTTAGGGTTAGGGTTAGGGTTAGGGTTAAGGTTAAACCTTAACCCTAACCCAACATCTCAACTACAGGTGGGTTACAAACTCTACCTGCTCAACTTTCATCACCTCAACTTCAGACCAGTTACAGTTGTGGTCAGAAGTTTACATGCACTTGTAAAGAACATGTATGTCATGGCAGTCTTGAGTTTCCAATCATTTCTACAACTCTTATTTTTCTGTGATGGATTGATTGGAGTACATACTTCTTTGACACAAAAAACATTCATGAAGTTTGGTTCTTTTATGAATTTATTATGGGTCTTCTGAAAATGTGACAAAATGTGCTGGGTCAAAAATATACATACAGCAATGCTAATATTTGATTAAATGTCCCTTGGCCATTTTCACCTCAATTAGACGCTTTTGGTAGCCATCCACAAGGTTCTGGCAAGCTTCTGGTTGAATCTTTGACCACTCCTCTTGACAGAATCGGTGCAGTTCAACTAAATTCAGCACATTCCACTCCATGTTCTCAATGGGGTTTAAGTCAGGACTTTGTGAAAGCCATTCTAAGACCTTAATTCTAGCCTGATTTCGCCATTCCTTTACCACGTTTTTTTGTGACTCAAGACTGCCATGTTCTTTACAAGAGTTCTCTAACCCCTAACCCCTAACCCTAACCCAAATACTAAACCCTCAATGAAAACATCCAACCAACAACAGACCCTAACCCTGACCCCTAACCCAAATACTAAACCCTCAATGAAAACATCCAACCAACAACAGACCTTAACCCCTAACACTGACCCCTAACCCAATTATTAAACCATCAATGAAAACATCCAACCAACCACAGACCCTAACCCTGACCCCTAACCCAAATACTAAACCGTCAATGAAAACATCCAACCAACAACAGACCCTAACCCCTAATCCTAACCCCAACCCCAACCCGTAACCCTAACCCTAACCCTACTGACGTGCGGCCGCGTTTTCACGGGTTTCCAAAATGTTTTGATCAATATCTCCGTGATAATTCGGCGTATAAACATGGTTTAAATATCGGTAGACTCTCAGCTTTCGATTCTGCACTCCTGTGACATGCCCTCTCACTCACAGACGGAGCTATGAGCCTCAGAACAGCTTGGTACACACCCTCCCTGCGTAATTGGTGAATTTGGTAGAAGCCTTGCTTGAGTCGCTAAGACACTGCCTTTTACCGTCGGTGATTGGTCGATTTACACGTCCATCTTCTTCGCTACACGTGTTGTCGGCATTGTCGGTACTGACAAACATTTCAGTGACAGTGACAGAGACAGAAAGCAGAGAAGATGTGTTTACAAGGATCCATTAGAAGTCCTTTTTTATATTCTGTCTAGTATTTTATTCATATTGTATACCATTTCTGTGTAGCTCAGGACTTCATAAATGAATTTCATGCACCAAAACAATTCATCCACATGGGTAAAGATATGTTTTCACATGGGATTTGAAACATTTCTGAAAAACGGATTCGAAATGTTCATGTTTAGGCCTACTTACCTCTTCACACAGTGCTCTTGGGGTAAACATTCATCACAATCAAGAAAGCTGAGTTTGTCCTGAAAATATTGATATGAAACACTTGGGTATTATTTTGTATGGAAGTGCCTTCAAATTGAGAAAGAAAAAATGTATGTAAAAATGGAGAAAATACCCCTGGTCCCCAAAGGGTTAACCTGCAAAGTGAGGCCTTCTCTTTTCCCCCCATCAGAACAATGTGGGACCTGTCCATGTTTACAACCCTTGACTGATACATGTCTCTCTCTCTCTCCCTCCCTCTCTCCCTCCCTCCCTCCCTCTCTCTCTCTCCCTCCCTACCTATTCTCCCCATCCAATTTCTCTCTCTCTCTCTCTCTCTCTCTCTCTCTCTCTCCTCTCTCTCTCTCTCTCTCTCCCTCTCTCCCTCCCTCCCTCCCTCCCTCCCTCCCTCCCTCTCTCTCTTTCTCTCCCTCCCTACCTCTTCTCCCCATCCAATTTCTCTCTCTCTCTCTCTTTCCCTCTTTCTCTGTCTTTTTCTCTCTCTCCCTCCCTCCCTCTACCTCTCTCCCTTACTCTCTCCCTCCCTCTTTCTCCTTCTCTCCCTCCCTACCTCCCTCTCTCCCTCCTTCACTTGCTCTCTCTTTCTCTCCCTCCCTCCCTCTCTCTCTCTCTGTCACATTCTCTCTCTCTTTCTTTCACTCCCCTCCCTTTCCTCCCTCCCTCCCTCCCCTTGCTCTCCCTCCGTGCCTCTCTCTCCCTCTGTACCTCTCTCTCCCTTTCTCCTTTCTCCATCCCATCTCTCTTCCTCCCTCCCTACCTCTCTCTACTACTCTCCCTCCCTCTCTCCCTCCCTCTCTGCCTCCCTTCCTTCTCTCTCTCCCTCTCTCCTTCCCTCTATCCCTCCCTCTCTCCCTCCCTCCCTCCCTCTATACATCCCTCTCTGCCTCCTCTCTCTCATTTTCTCCCTCCCTCCCTCCCTCCTTCCTCTCCCCCCCTCTCTCTCTCTCCCTCCCTCCCATCTCTCTCTCCCTCTCACCCTCCCTCCTTCCTCCCTTTATCCCTCCCTCTCTCCCTCCCTCCCTTTCTCCCTCCCTCCTTCCTCCCTCCCTCTATCTTTCCCTCTCTCCCTCCCTCCCTCCCTCCCTCCCTCCTCTCTCTCCCTCCCTCCCTTTCTCCCCCCTAATCCTCTCTCTCCCTCCCCCCCTCTATCCCTCGCTATCTCCCTTCCTCTCTGCCTCCCTCCCTCCTCTCTCTCCCTCTCTCCCTCCCTCCTTCATCCCTCTATCCCTCCCTCTCTCCCTCCCTCCCTCACTCTATCCCTCCCTCTATCCCACCCTCTTTCCCTCCCTCTTCTCCATTCCTCCCTCACTCTCTCTCTCTCTCTCTGTCACAATCTCTCTCTCTCTTTCTTTCACTCCCCTCCCTTTCCTCCCTCCCTCCTCTTGCTCTCCCCCCGTGCCTCTCTCTCCCTCCCTACCT